>NW_024081512.1:549059-766133 GCF_003009895.1 Hyaena hyaena
TGGTTTTTTTTTTTTTTTGGTGCAACAAACTTATAACTACTATATCTTTAAAGTTAATGCATTTATTATTACTTTGTGTCCTTGTCTTTCCTTTTTGAAGATTTTAACTTTAAATCTATGTGTTTTAATAATAATAATGCCACTTGTAATGCCTTTTTTGCTTTTATTTAGGATCTATTTCTCATTCTTTTTTTTTTTTTTTTTAACCTAAGAGACTAATAAAGTTTTATAAAGCTGGGGGAGATAATGGGGTGCCTGGGTGGCTCAGTCGGTTAAGCGTCCGACTTCGGCTCAAGTCATGATCTCACAGTTTGTGGGTTTGAGCCCTGTGTCAGGCTCTGTGCTGACAGCTCAGAGCCTGGAGCCTGCTTCGGATTCTGTGTCTCCCTCTCTCTTTGACCCTCCCCTGCTCATGCTGTCTCTCTCTCTCTCAGCAATAATTAAAATATTAAAAAAAAAAAAAAGCTGGGGGAGATAAAAGCCAGGATCCTGCATGAAGTCAGGAGCCAGAGGGAAGCTACTTCCTCCTCTGTGAAGGCCACTGCTGTCCACCATGTAGGTCGATGGGTTTATGGAAGTGGGGCGCCTGGAGGGAAGGGTGAACACAACCACCTTTGGGACCAGGAACTGCATCATGTTCAAGGGATGAACCGGTGATATTGCCAATTAATCATCGTGTGACAGGTGCCCAATAAGACATTATAAGAACCTTTGTGGGCCAGGGATCATAGGGAACGGACCCTAGATGGAGACAACTGTAAAGCTGGCAGACAGTGAGGGGTTAAAAACAGGGAGATATAAGGAAAAACGAAAAAACGTCAAACACCTCACTCAAAATGAGACTGTTAATCAAATTATAAAACATAGGAAGAGACCTAATACAGAGAGAGAAAGAAAATTACCTTTTGCAGCTTAGCAAAAATGTTCAGTCCTTGATGATCACTAGTTAGTTGTTCTGGTTATTTATTGCCTCCCTTAACATCGTGGCTGAAAACTACAGCAGGAGCAACACGCCATACCTATTTTCCTCAAGAGTCTGCAGTTGGGTTGGGCTCAGAGTTTGTGGTTGGAAACCCAAGGAATGGCACTCCCTGGGGGTTTGCTAGCTTCCAGGCCAGGCACGGGGCTGGGAATAAACAGCTGGGATCTGGAACACCGGGGTGGGGGTGGGGGGCTCCTCGTGGCCTCTCTTTCTTCACATGGACCTTCCACTTGGCACTTGTAGGCAGCCGGACTTCTAAAGGCCAGGTCAGGGCACCCACGGCGTGTGACCTAAGAGGGGACTGAGCCAAGGGAAGCCTGTATCATCTTTATGACCTAGCCTTACAGCTCTCACAGCAGCGTTAATGTTGATTTTTTCTTAGAAGTGAGTCACTAACGTCAGTACAAGTTCAAGGGAAGGGGAACTCGATTGCATCACTTGATAGAAGGAATGCCAAAGATTCTGTGGGCGTGTTTTCAATCTGCCACGGTTGGCTCTCTGGCCGCAAATTATGTACTTTTTCTCCCCACGTGCAAATTACATACAATCTTTCCAGTATCCCTAAACATTTCATCTGTTTCAGAACTGATTCAGGTTTGAGGTCCAGAATCTTGTTTTCTCCATCTGGCTCAGATGCGGAGGAGACACCCTGGGGATGAGGCTCCAGGACAGCTTCTGATAGAGCACTTCACGTACCGCTTCTCTCTGAGTCTGAGACCTGGGAACTGAACACCCAACACACACTGTGGGGACAGGGATGGGGTGACTGCTGTGTGAGAATGACTCTCATCCGTCACAAGGTACAGTAGGGCACACAGGAGTCACTGGCCTATACAGTTCTGAAGCCCAGTTAGGCACGTGTTGCCTTGACTAGGGCTCAGCCCGCCATGAGGGATGGTGCACCACAGCTCTGGGCTCCCGCTTCTGCCTTCGGCGTCGGCCTTCCTTTTCCATAAAATACAGCCATGCTGGCAGCTGAGGAAGGAGGAGGCTTAGAGTAAAGAGACTTCTTCACTTTGTGCTGCCTCTACTGCTTTCAGTCCATGATGATACAGTTCCTTTAACAACTTTGTGTGGTTTCTTACGAGTCGACTTCTGGAAATGCACACCCAGAAATCTCACTGACTGGGCTTCAAACGAAGCTACTGAGGGACAACAAATTCAAGATTCTTAGAAGTGCTAACATTTAATGGAGATGATCTGTGAGACATGCACTTAAGATCCTTTTTTTTTTTTTTTTTTTTGAGAGAGAGAGAGTGCGTGCACATGTGCGCGTTTATGTGGGAGAGGGGCAAAGGGAGAGGGAGAGAGAGAATCAAGCAGGCTCCACGGCCAATGCTGAGCCCAGTGCAGGGCTTGGTCTTACCACCTGAGCAGAAATCAAGAGTCAGAAGCTCAACCAACTGTCCCGTGATCCTTCTTTCTTTTGTAGTGCCTCCTACCATTTAGAAGTCCATGCTGATACAGCTCCTTTAAGAAATATTATGGGTTCCCCATGAATCAATTTACAAAATCCAGTTCACTAAAAAAATCACATACACAAGCATCATTGAGTGAGCTTCCACTTGGGCTGCTGAAAGACAACAAACTGAAGATTCCGAGAAGCCCTATTGTGCCCCTAAGATCCTTTGAAGGCATTTTTGTCTGGCTAAATGGTTTGCTGAGGTGCTGTCTTAGATCTTTCTGAGATAGTTACAAAGGATTTACAATCCTACTTTGGATTGGGTCTTTTATCAATTTGAATATCTTGGAAATCATGGGAATAAGAACTGTTTTATTTTGAAGTCAGTAAGTCCTGGATCCTTGTAGGTCTTTCTTGAGTTTCCCTCTCCCTGAAACTAATTCAGCTATCAGGTCTCTTTCGTTTCCTTTAATCGTTTCTCAGTCTTCCCTTGTCTTATATGACTTTGACACTTTTGAAGAGTATTGTGTTCAATAGCCCTCAATTTGCATCTATTTGAGATTTCCCCCATGACTAAATTTAGGTCATAAGATTGTGGCAGGGATATCAGTGACGGAAAATGCTATTGTGTTCTTCAATCTACTGATTTGTGCCTTTACTGATGAGCTTAAGTTTGATCAATTACAGACAGTCGATTTGTTCCATTACTAATGAAGTTAACTTTGATCACTTGTTTAAATTGGTGTACTCTGGGTTTCTCTATAGCAGAGTTACTCTTTGTAATTAGTAAACATTTTGTGGGAAGGTACGTTAAACCTATATGCTGCTTCTCAGCAATACTTAGCCCACGAGTTTATATCCATTGATAATTATCCTGTAAAGTAATTATCACGATGATAGTTGTCCATCCATAGTTTTTAAATTTCATTATTCTTTTTCTCCAGTTATTAGCTGGAATCCCACTTCTCTACTTATTTATAATTAGTCATTTAAGTTTTATCATCGTGGCCTTTTATATTCTTTTATTCCATGGGTTTTAATCGGTTACTGTATTTGTTTATTTTTGCCCAAATTTTCCTAAATTAGGCCAGTGGGTGCCACTTCAAAGTGGCTCCTGTGTCATTTTCACATGTTCCATATCGTCCCGTGAACATTTCCTTACTTTCTGTACATGTTCCCGGATTGTCTGGCTATACTTTCCTTGCTTCATGTCTTAGAATCAACCATTTCCAAAGGGCTCTGAACTGGTTCGTGGAGAATGGTATTTAGGAACCAAGGTCTGGATGTTCGCGTGCTCACTGCTACTCGGTAGCACTGCTTCCTTTTTCAAAAAAAAATTTAAAAAAAATTTTTTTTGATGTTTATTCATTTTTGAGAGGACGAGTGAGACAGAGTGTGAGTGGGGAAGGGGCAGAGAGAGAAGGAGACACAGAATCCGAAGCAGGCTCTAGGCTCTGACATGGGGCCTGACAGAACCTGACATGGGGCTCGAACTCACAGATGGCAAGATCATGACCTGAGCTGACGTCAGATGCTCAACCGACTAAGCCACCCAGGTGCCCCATCAGTACCACTGCTTCTAAGCCCTCTCAGCGGCACAGTTAGGAAATAGAGGTATGAGTGTGTGCGTATGTGTGACATACCTCTGTCTTTATATTACTCACATGTACACACACAGCTTTTTTATGTGTTTTGTGAACAACATAAACCCCTAAGAATATTAATTAAGGGATTAAAAATTATTTTCTTCATTGCCTTTGTTTCATCTGAGTTTCCTTTTTCCTTTTTTTTTTTTTTTTTTGCCATTTTAGTCTCTGTGTCTTTCTTTTTTTATTTAAAAAAATTTTAAGTTTATTTATTTATTTTGAAAGAGAGAGAGAACATTAGCAGGAGAGGGGCCGAGAGAGAGAGAGAGAGAGAGAGTCCTAAGCAGGCTCTGTACTGTCAGTGCAGAGCCTGATGCAGGGACTTTAACTCACAAACTGTGAGATGATGACCTGAGTTGAAATTAAGAGTCAGATATTTAACCAACTGAGCTAGTTGGTTTAGGTTTATTTATTTATTTTGAGAGAGAGAGAGAGAGAGAATGAATGAATGAATGAGGGGGGAAGGGGCAGAGAGAGAGAGAGAATCCCAAGCAGGCTCCACACTGTCAGCTCACAGCCTGACGTGGAGCTCTGTCTCATGAACCATGACATTTTGACCTGAGCCAAAACCGAATGTCAGATGTTTAACTAACTGAACCACCCAGGCGCTACTCTCTGTGTCCCTCAGGTGGGGGTTGCCTGAAATGCCCAACGGTCACTGACTGTCACTCCATATTTAAGACTGATGTGCAAGGGGTTTCTTGTTCTCTATAATGATGAAATATTTCATTCAGACCAACCTTTCCAAGAAAGTAACTATGGATACTGGAGAGAAGTATAAATATATCTTCATAGAAGCAACACAAATCAAATACACTTTGATACCATTCTTTTGGAGACAGATTTGCATAATCAAGAAAACTACATATGCATTTACATTTTGATCCATAAATCCAACTTCTAGAGTTGGAAGATATACCTTGACAATATGAAAATATATATGAAGAAAGTTATTAATTGCATGATTATTTGTAATTGTAAAATATGGAAAACAATCTAAGTGCCCATACATAGGACAGAGGTTAAAGAAGCTATGCTACATGCACAGAAAGTAATACTAGGTCATAAAATAAACAAGAAGGGTGATTTCCATCAACTGACATGGAGTGATATCCAGGATATATTGTCCACTGAAAAAGCAAAATGTAGATCAGTATATATCTGTAATATACCTTTTATGTGAAGAAAGGGAGATAGGAAAATATACATGTGTCTGCTTATTTGTGAAAAGAAAGAAAAGAGAGAGAGAGAGAAAGACAGACAGAAAGAAAGAAAGAAAGAAAGAAAGAAAGAAAGAAAGAAAGAAAGAAAGAAAGAAAAGAAGGAAGAATAGACCGGAGCCTAATGAGATTGTTCTCCAAGGCTAATGGGTGGAAATTGGGTGGAAAGCATGAGGGTACTGGAATAGAAGTGATGACAAACGGGCATTTCTTTGATTTCCTTCTTAATATGTTCTGAATTTTAGAACTCTGTTAATGTTTCACATACTTAAAGGAAATATTAACAAGGGTGGGAAATAACAAAAAAAAAAATAGAACGCAGAAACAAAGGAACTTAAATATATTCTAATTGGATAACATGACCACACTGAAAGGGCATGACGGATGACTTTGAACACAGCATTTTGAATATATGCCCACAGGCTAAAGACCACAAGAACTGTAAACACATACTGTGCTCTAGTTAGAAAGTGTGGGTGAGCAATTATGAAACTACTTTATATGTATTCCATGACTGGGTAAGTAAATATATTGTGTAATGAGAGCCAGGTTCCTCACTGTTGGGGAGAGCAGTTCATATACAAAAAATGCTAGCCTGAAGTCTACATACATTGTGTAGACTATGCATTTTAGAATCAGCTTGTATCTACTAAAAACTCAGCTTGGGGGCGCCTGGGTGGCTTAGTCGGTTAAGCGTCCGACTTTCGCTTAGGTCATGATCTCGCGGTTCGTGGGTTCGAGCCCCGCGTCGGGCTCTGTGCTGACTGCCAGCTCAGAGCCTGGAGCCTGTTTCAGTCTGTGACTCCCTCTCTCTCTGACTCTCCCCTGCTCATGCTGTCTCTCTCTCTCTCTACTAGAAATAAATAAAACATTAAAAAAAAAAAACTCAGCTTGTTTGCTGAGTTGTTGGGTTGAAGTTTTTAGATGCATAACTGTAAACTGATGAAGATTTTCTTTTTCTTTCTTTCTTTCTTTCTTTCTTTCTTTCTTTCTTTCTTTCTTTCTACGTCTATACATCTAGACACACACACACACACACACACACACACACACACACACACACTTTTTATCATATATCCACCAGAAAGAAAACTTAGGGCCAACATCTCTCATGAACGTAGACACAGAAATCCCTAACAAAATATTAGCAAATCAAACTCAGCAATATATTAAAAAGGATACTACCTCACAATCAAGTATCATTCATCCTAGGAATGCAAGGCTGGTTTAAACATTCAAAATCAATCCCTGTAGCTCACTAGTTAGTATGCTAAGTAGGAAAAGACATCATCATATCAGTAAATGCAATACAGGCATTCAACACAGCATCTATTCATGATTTTTTAAAAAATCATACAAACTAGGAATAGACAGGACTTGCTTAACCTAATAAAAACTATTCATAAAAACCCTACAAATAACATTATATTTAATGGTGAGTGACTCAGCGCAAAGATGTTCTCAGTCACTACTTCTATTTAATATCATACTGGAAGTCCTAGTTTGTGCAAGAAAAGGAAAAGACATAGAGACTGGAAAAGAAGAAATAAAACTGTCTCTATTTAGAGATGATTATCTATGTAGAAAGTCCTCCAAAATCTACACACACAAAATCCCCTGAAACTAATAAGTGAGTTTTGCAAGGTCACAGGAGACAAAGTTAATATTAAAAAGTCACTTATATTCTTGTATACCATCAGTGAAAAACAGCAATTTGAAATTTTAAAAAAATGCCACTCACAATAATAACAAAGAGAGTACTGACGAAATACATGCAAGATTTATATGCAGTAAACTGCCAACCAGCAAAACAAAAACAAAAACAAAGATGATCTAGATGATTGGATCTATACCCTGGTTCATACATTATAAGACTCAATATTTGAAAGATATCAGTTCTTCCTAATTTGATTTATAAATTCAGTATCATCTTAAACAGAATCCAAGCAAACTTTTTAGTAGATACTAACAAGCTGGTTCTAAAATACAATCTATGCAATGGATACAAAGACAAAAGGAATAGCCAAGACAATTCTGAAAAAGGAAAATATACTTGGAAGACTCACATTCCCTGGTTTTGAGACTTTTACAGTAACTATAACTGTGTGACACTGGTGAAAAGATAGACACACAGGTCTACAGAACAGAATCAAGAGGCCAGAAATAAACTAGGGGAGCTGGGATAACTGGATGTCCATAGGCTAAACAAGACAAAAAACCCAAAAGGATCTCAATACACACCTCACATTTTATTCAAACATTAAATAAAAATGGACTATAGATCTACATGTAAAACATAACACTACACAATTTTTTTTAAATATTTTTATTTATTTCTAGGAGAGAGAGAGAGAGAGAGACAGAGTGAGCAGGGGAGGGTCAGAGAGAAAGGAGACAGAATCTGAAACAGGCTCCAGGCTCCAAGCTGGCAGTCAGCACAGAGCCCGATGCGGGGCTCGAACCCACGAACCGCGAGATCATGACCTAAGCGAAAGTCAGACGCTTAACTGATTAAGCCACCCAGGCGCCCCAACACTACACAACTTTTAAAGGAAATCTAGGAGAGGGGTGCCTGGGTGGCTCAGTCCGTTAAGCATTCGACTTTGGCTCAGGTCATGATCTCATGGTCCATGAGTAAGAGCCCCTCATCGGGCTCTGTGCTGACAGCTCAGAGCCTGGAGCCTGCTTCAGATTCTGTGTCTCCCTCTCTCTCTGCCCCTCCCCCGCTCATGATCTGTCTCCCTCTGTCTCTCAAAAATAAAATAAATGTTAAAAAAAAAAAAGTTTAAAAGAAATCTAGGAGAAAGTCTGCATGACCTTAGGTTTGATGGTGAGTTTTTAAATCTTTTTTTTTTTTTATTTATTTCTAGGAGAGAGAGAGACACCCAGCGTGAGCAGGGGAGGGTCAGAGAGAGAGGGAGTCACAGACTGAAACAGGCTCCAGGCTCTGAGCTGGCAGTCAGCACAGAGCCCGACGCGAGGCTCGAACCCACGAACCACGAGATCATGACCTAAGCGAAAGTCGGACGCTTAACCGACTAAGCCACCCAGGCGCCCCTGATGGTGAGTTTTTAGATACTACCCCAAAAGCACAATCCATCAAGTCCAAAGTAGAGTCCATATATAAATTGGACTTTACAAAAGTTTAAAACTTTCAAGGAGACACTTAAAACAATTAAAAGACAAGTTACAGACGGGGAGAGAATATGCAAAATACCTATCTGATAAAGGATTTACATCCGAAATTTATAAAGAGCTCTTCAAAATTTAACAATGAGGAAATAACTTAATAAAAACAAAGAGTCTAATTTGAAAAATGGGCGAAGGATGTGAACAGGCATTTTACTAAAAATGATATACAGTTGCCAATAAGCATATGAAAAGCTTCTAAACATCGTTATCATTGGGAAATGCAAATCAAAACAACAATGAGATACCAGCTAAAGTCCCAAAATCATATAATATCAAAATCCTGGGAGGATGTGGGGCAACAGAACCTCTTGTTCATTATTCACAGAAATGAAAACTATGGTACAGCCATTTTAGAAGATGGCATAAAAGTCTGTTATTATGTCAAACATATACTTATCATATGATGTAATAATCACACAGAATATTTGCTATCCAGATTATATACAAGAAAAGAACAACCCTTCATATTGTAGGCAAAGGCCACATACCCATATAATTGAGGAAATTTTTCTCAGGTTTAACAGATTTCATAGCTTTTTCAGATACAAGTGTTATAAACTGAGGCAAATTAAAGTCACATTCCAAGTGTATTACATTCCAAAGGGCAACTAAAACTCAGATAAAACTCTGCAGTCTTACTGACTTGAAAAACCAGACAAGGTTTAAAGGGAAAACAGCAGCTGAAAAAGGGAAGGAGGGGAGAACCCCAGAAAAGAGAGAGCCGTTGAGCAATAGCCAAATGATGCGTATACATTTGCACAAATGTCTAACTCCTGAAAAGGCCCTCTAGTGGACAGAGTCCAAGCAGCCCCAGTGAAGCAAAAAGAACCTCTTTATCCATTGCAGCTCACTGTGGAGGAGACGGGACACACACACACACACACACACACACACACACACACACACACACTACTCTTTAGAGAAACATACCCAAATCACAAAATTACTAGAAACACAAAGAAAAGAAACACATGAGCCATACACATGAGAAAAGGTAATTGACAGAGGCTGACCTCCATCATTGAAGGAGCAGAGGCCAGAATTAGCAGAAAAGGATTTGAAATCTATGCTCAAAGGGATACGAGTAAATCTGCTCCCTAAACAGACAAATAGATCTTAGCAGAGACAGAGAGATTATAGAAAACAACCAAATGAAAAGTATAGAACTTAAAAATCCACTATTGGAACAAAACATTTCACTAAATGGTCATATAGAGTTACAGAAAATAACAAATGCTAAACTATGTTGCAAAATGCTGGAGTCACCCAGGTAGTGGGGTGAGGGTTGTGTAGGTGGGGAGGTAAAGGGATCTTTTCTAGAGGAGCAGGGTAGAAGAGGTGAGTAGAGAAGAGTTAGTATGTTGTGGGGGGGGTGTCACAGTGAAGGAACATAGTGGGTATTTTTGTCTACAGATACAAGGTGAGTTGTGTGGGACTGATTAATAAAGCAGGGAAAACAGGACAGTAATGATTAATGGGATGAAAACATACAAAGGAAGATCAAAATTAACAAGAGGAGGAAGTGAAATTAATAACAGCTCTAAAGGACTCACAAGAATAAAGTAAAAGACCTTAAATAATATAAATAATAATATATAATATTGCACTATTATTGTATATAATAATATACACTATAACAATATTATATACAATGCATATAATATTATGACATAATGACATAATATTATATGTTAAATATAATAAGTATAGTATAAGGCAGAAGGAATAAGGTAAAATATAAGCATAAAATATAAATGAACTGAATCAACCCATTAAAAGACAAAGGCTGGGGCATCTGGGTGGCTCAGTCAGTTAAGTGTCCGATTCTTGATTTCGGCTCAGGTCATGATCTCACGGTTGTGAGATCGAGCCCACTCCCTGGGCTCTCTCCCTCTCTCTCTCTGCCCTTACCCAACTAGCACTCTCTCTGTATAAAAAGTAATAAATAAAAAATAAAAATAAAACAAATAAAAGACAAAGACTGCTAGATTAAATGAATAATTAAGAGCCAAGAGTAAGCTGTTATGCACACACACAGAATAAAAACGAACAAAAAAGGCTGAATCACACATGGACCGTGGTGGGGTTTTTGACGCGTCAACTTGGCAAGGTTAAGAGGGTAGAAGGGAGAGTGGCAGACTTAAGTGGGGATAAAAAAATACCGTAAGAGATGCATGCAAATCTTTTAGGGTAGCAAATGAGAAAATCTACAGGAAATGGTCAATTTCCCGGCAATTCTATCAAAGCTCACCCAAGAATGGCTGGAGCAGTCGCCCCAGTGAAAATGAGAAGGTCAGTAGAATCCCGATCTAGTAACACTCAGAATTCCCCAAACCTACCCGCAAATATCTTAAACTCCAAACAGTAAAGCTATTCCAGTTAACAGCAGGAGTGAGAAAGCAATCAATGCCTGTCATTATTATTACTGCATATTTTCTTGGAGATTTTAGTAACTCTAATAAGAGCATGAAGTGACTGGCATGGACATTAGAAAATACATAAAAGTATCTTTTGTGTTGATACTATGAGTGTACACTTGAGTAAGCCCAACGGAATAGTGGAGGAAAAACAACATAACCAATTCGAATAATTGTGCAAATTTGGTTACGCAGAAAGGAAATTAATATTAAAGTAAATCAACCACTTTCTTATGTTCTCTCTAGCCATTAAAATCTAGCCGTGAAGTGGAAAAACAATTTTTAGTTACATAGGAAAAGTTTTAACAAGAAAGACTGAGGGCCAAGTATTAAAGACCAATATTAAAAGGTATTGAACAAAATCTTAAAATATGGAAAGGTCTCCCATGTTCTTAGATGTCTACGTTCCATTTAGGATGAGCAGAGGTTTTCTTCATAAATGAATAAAATATTCTTAACCTTCTTATATTGGACAGATGCCTAAGAGAACCAGGAAAAAATGTGGAGGGGAGATTTGCCCTACTGTTACCAGGATGTGTTCTAAAGTCACCTTAAGCAAGTAGTGTTGGTGTACTAATGGACAAAGATCAGTGGCACAAAGAATCTATATTTAGACCCCAGTTTTTTTTAATGTTTATTTTTGAGAGAGAGAGAGAGAGAGCGAGCATGAGAGGGGGAAGGGCAGAGAGAGAGGGAGACACAGAATCAGAAGCAGGCTCCAGGCTCTGAGCTGTCAGCACGGAGCCTGACGCGGGGCTCGAACCCACGAACCGTGAGATCATGACCTGAGCCGAAGTTGGATGCCCAACCGACTGAGCCACCCAGGCGCCCCAGACCCCAGTTTATACAAGAAGTCAATATACAAGAAGTGTGAAAGATCAGATGAAGACTGACCAGTCAATAGTGATACCAGCACAGCCATCTACTTTTCTGGAAGCAATTAAAATTTCACCAGCATCTTACGCATGATACAAAAACAAACAGGTTGCAATATAAATATAAATTTCAAAACAATAAAAGTCTGATAAGAAGATCTGGGAAGGAAGGATCATAC
The DNA here is from genome assembly GCF_003009895.1 of Hyaena hyaena. NCBI lineage: Eukaryota > Metazoa > Chordata > Mammalia > Carnivora > Hyaenidae > Hyaena > Hyaena hyaena. Next base: position 560,973 of record NW_024081512.1, read on the forward strand.
TTCATGCTTCAACCCAGTTATCCTATTCCTGAGAATCTATCCTATGTACTAAAGCCTGGAAATCTAGAGCCACAGAAGAAAATGTAGTCATGTATGATTATAAAAGAATTTCAGACTTTGAAAATGGTATCTATGGTATCTTTGATTTCATGCAGAGGCGTGAAACAGTATTGTTGGAAAAGATCACAATGCAGACGACAAATGATAATTTCTCTGTTCTACAAAGAAAACTTACTGATTGATCGAGAACAAACATCTAGGGAAAATGGGTAGTAAAGAGCAAGCACAGAGGAGAAAATCCAAATGGCCACCAAATAAACGAAAAGATGTTCAAATGTATTAGTAAGTCACGGAAATGCAAGTTAAAGTAACAATTAAGGGGCACCTGGGTGGCTCAGTTGGTTAGGCATCCTGTTTCAGCTCAGGTCACGATCTCATAGCTTGTGAGTCAGAGCTCTGCATCGGCCGGCTTTGGATTCTCTCTCCTCCTCTCTCTCTGCCCATCCCCTGCTCATGCTCTCTCTCTCTCTCTTTCTCAAAAATGAATAAACATAAAAAAAGGGGGGGCATGGTCCATAGTGACCAAGATCAGGAAACAAAAGCAATGGCCATCATTAACATTCTCATAAAATGCTTAAGCAAATTCATTTAAGTATATCTGTAAGCAGTGCTTCAAGGTAATATATCAGATACAATTAATGAGTTTGGATGAGTCACCTTCGTCATGTTTGTTTAGAAGATATTGCTAATTGTACTTACACATTTGAAAGTTAGCTGAGAACATGCAGCAGTAATAATTTGCATTCCTCTTATGCCCCCCAAATCCTTTGGATATTTCAAGATCCTAATAATGAAGAAAGTGACATTATGGCAGTAACATCCATCTGGGAAAATAAGCACATATAAATAGCAACTGAGAGGAGAATACATAGAAAAATGTGTACCTTCATCAACAGTTAGAAAAAAGTAAACACGTGTAAATTGGTGCTGCGCTTTGGGAGAGCAATGTGCCGATATTTATCAGGATTTAAGAAGTTTGGAAGAATTCAAAATTCTGCCATGCCTGTTGCAATGTTTCCCTGGCATGGCGGCGGGGGTGGGGAGCAGAATTTATTTTTTGTCCTTAGTGACTCAATACACGATCAATTTTGAAGTCCCATGAAAGTTTCAGAAGTGCACATGTGACATCCATGGGTTTCTACTTTCCTTACCTGCATACGGCATGCTTTACCGCAGCTTACTTTCCGGAAGGTGCCTCTGCTGCTGCCTCAGGGTTGCTCCAGACATTGACACCCTTGGCTGGGCCACGCTGGGCCCTGTTAGTGGTCTCTGTCAACGTTGCACTTTGCACCAAACAGTCCAGGAGTTTGGAAGCTGGGACCCATCAAGATCGCCTGCTCCACATCGGAAGGGCACAAGGGAGGGAGGGATATGAGGAAGTGGGGTAGCCTGCTCCCCACGTCATCTGCCCATTTCTATCATGAGTGTAGGCCCATAGCCTCCCCTTTTCAACCATTCAAACAGGGTCTGGGGGCACCTGGGGGGTTCGGTTGGTTAAGTGCCCAACTGTTGATTTTGGCTCAGGTTATGATCTAGCAGTTCATGAGATCGAGCCCCACGTCAGGCTCTGTGCTGTCAGTGCAGAGCCTGCTTGGGATTCTCTCTCTGCCCCACTCTCTTCCTCTCCCACACTGACACTCTCTCCCAAAATAAATAAATTTTTAAAAACTGGGTCTACATGCCCTGAAGGTAGCGGTAGTGGGGTGTCATTGGAGATGGAGGTATGGTTTGGTTGACACAGCGTCCACTTTTGAGCCCCAGTCCCACAAGCAAACAAGAGATGACATTTCTTAGCAGGATCCAGAATGTATCTGGGGAGCACTGTGACCAGGAGCAGGGGACCGGCTGGCTTTCATGTCTTGGGGACTCACTCCAATGAATGTAGGCTCCCTGGGAACAGAAGTTTGTCTTGTTCAATACTGTATTCCCAGCACTTGGAGTAATGCCTGGTGCATAGTAGGTGTGCAATCAACTTTTGTAAAATGAATGGGTTCTGTTTGTCAGATTTAAACTTCGGCAGGGGGTGCTGGTCATACTTCTATCAAATCTGGTCCCCCCAAATTGGAATCATTGTTTTTGGTTCCAACCCCAAAGTTTATTTAGTTTTGATGCCTGAAGAGTAGCTATTATTGTCTCCCTCCTTCTTCCTAACAGCAAGAATTTGGGGGTCTCTTTAAGTTAAAAAAATTTTTTAATGTTTGTTTATTTTTGATAGAGAAGGGGGGGAGGGGCAGACAGAGAGGCAGACACAGAATCTGAAGCAGGTTCCAGGCTCTGAGCTGTCAGCACAGAACCCAACATGGGGCTCAGACTCACAAGCCTTGAGATCATGGCCTGAGTCAAAGTCAGGTGCTTAAATGACTGAGCCACCCAGGTGCCCCTCTTTAGGTTTTTTTTTTTTAAACTTGAGCTCAGCATGCCTGGGTGGTATAGTTGGTTAAGCATCCAACTTCAGCTGGAGTCATGATCTCATGGTTCGTGAGTTTGAGCCCTGAATTGGGCTCTGTGTTGACAGCTCAGAACCTGGACCCTGCTTCAGATTCTGTGTCTCCCTCTCTCTCTGCTCCTCCTCCTTACCCTCTCCTCTGCTCTCACTCTGTCTCTCTCTAAAATAAATAAACATTAAACATTTTTTTAAGTTGAGCTTTTCCAGCATTACTTTTGCTTTAAATTGCTTCCCAACCAAACTGGATTTTTCAAATCTCACTCCATATATGGCTTCATGTAGAGGACTACCAAATTATTTTACTCCTGTTTTCATGTGTGATCAAATCTTGCTATGTCAGCTCTAGCTACTTTTATGATTACCACATTCCCCCTTGAGGACATCTGCATTACAGCAGGATTTTGCTTTCAAGAATACTTTCTCACTAGCAAATGATCATACTTGAGATTTAATCAAATTATTAGCATTATCGTTCACCACTTACTTATCTTCTGCTTTCTTGAACTGTCCATATTGATTCCATTGTTATTTCTCTGGGTTATTTGTAGCTTTTTTTTGTTTTAAATAAAAAGACAATAATTTACTTTCTAAATGCCTACGTGTTGGAACTCATATTTTGCTTGAACGTCTATTTGACAACTCAGTTGACCCCACTGGCTTCTATCATTCAGTGTTTCATGTAAGTCTGATGTCAGTTCTGATTTTCTTTCAACTTGTGAACATCTGGGACCTGTACTTTTTGTTTTTGCTTTTCATTTATTCTCATAATTCCCCATATTTTTGGGGGGCCGCCTGGGTAGCTCAGTCGGTTGAGTGTCTAACTCCTGATTTTGGCTCAGGTCATGATCCCAGAGTTGTGGGATCGGGCCCCACATTGGGCTCTGTGCTGAGTGTGGAGCCTATTTAAGATTCTCTTTCCCTCTGCCCCCGTCCCACACACATGCTCTCTCTCTCTAATTTAAAAAAAAAATTGCCCATATTTTCTTAACTGGGACTGTGGTTTCCCCAAACCTTCCTCACATTTCTAAGATATTGTTCTATGTTTTTTGCTGCTAGGTTGTTTGGTGTGAAATTGTTTGTTGTATTTCCCTTGTCTTGGTGGAAAAGACCTGTTTTGGCAATCCTCTCTGGCACGTTGTTGATCTCAGGTCTTGGATCTTCCTTCAGCTCAGGGAGAAATTCTCATTGTATTTTAGGGGTACTGTCTCCCCAGTGCTCATTCCCCACTTTCTTCTTTCTTTCTGGATGCCTGGATATTGGATTTCCTAAAACTACAATGGAAAAGGGCGTGGACCCCGGAGTCAAATGACCTGGTTTAAAACCTGTCACTTCCAAGTCACAGTCTGTCTGAGGCTTAGTTTCTTCATGTAAAGTGAAGACAGTAATAAGTGCTGACAAGGGAAGCAGAGATACGTGGTTTTTCCTATCTTCCCTCCTCCTCCTTACCCTCTCCTCTGCTCTCACTCTGTCTCTCTCTAAAATAAATAAACATTAAACATTTTTTTTAAGTTGAAGGCAAAGCATGAGACTCTGAATAGATTTCTGCTTGTAGCCTTGCATGTGATAAGCGCTGCGTCTCCATCTAAGTGGCACATGTGACAGACTCAGGTGGGAAAATGCAGCCACCTGAACAGAAGGAGCTCAGGCCTGTGCCGGGAGACGGTGTCCAGCCTGGGGTAGCTGTGTGGCCCCGGAGAAGCAGCCTTCATGCCCTGGGCTAGTCTGCCAAGGCGAGGGGAGTACTTCCATCTGAACGTTTGGTTTAGATTTCTTTAAGGACAAATGGATTTGCACTCTCCGTGTAGAATAAGCGAACAAAAAGGCTCCCCTTCAGTGGCTTTTTATTCAACGGTCTAACTGCAAAGATAGGGCAAATTAAAATATAAATAAGATCTAGGGGGTTTTGCAGAGATAGTTTCTGTTATGAGAACTTATCATGGTACTTGATGAAATAAAATCTCAAGCACCTTGCCTATTGGGGTGCCTGGGTGGCTCTACTCTTGATCTTGGTCATGATCTCAAAGCTTGTGGGTTTGAGCCTTGCGCCGGGCTCTATGTGCTGATGGTGCGGAGCCTGCTTAGGATTCTGTCTCTCCTTCTCTCTGCCCCTCCCCGACTTGTGTGTACACACGTGCACATGTGCTCTCTCTCAAAATAAATAAACTCAAAAAAAAAAAAAAAGAAGAACCTTACCTACTGATGTACATTATCAAGTCACCCACCTTCCACCTTCCAGAAATTTTTGAAGTACAGATTTACAAGAATTAGATTTCTCACAGGCTTTCCAGTTGTGGGCCATCATAGTGAAAGCACGTCAGGGAGTTTACTTCTGGAGAAATGGTACCTTATTGTGGACCTTGCTCCTTTTGATGCAAAAAAGCAGAACAAAATGGAAGTTTTAAATATGATCACACAATCTTTAGTGTATCAGATAAACTTTTCTTTTCAATTGAAAACATTTTTTTAATGTTTTACTTGTTTCTGAGAGAGGAGAGAGAGAGAGAGAGAGAGCATGAGCAGGGGAAGGGCAGAGAGAGAGAGGGAGACACAGAATCCAAAGCAGGGTCGAGGCTCCGAGCTGTCAGCACAGAGCCCAACGCAGGTCTCGAACCCACGCACCGCGAGATAATGACCTGAGCTGAAATCAAGAGTCAGGCGCTCGACTGACTGAGCCACCCAGGAGTCCCAAAAGAGTATTTCTTAAAAAAAAAAAAAAAGTCCTAATTATTAATATGGTCGATGGCCCTGCAGCTGACACCAACAAATGTGTGTTAATTATTTGCTACGTGCAGGGAAACGTGTGAACGTTCTTCCCTCAAGTGCTCAGAAGAGTGAAAACATACACACATCCCAGAGGAGAGCTCATAGGCTGTAATAAACGTTCACAGGGAAAAGAAGTTACCTTTTGGTGGGGGGGACCAGAGAAGGTGTGGAATGGGGGTGGAGGATGGGTGAGATCTTAGCAGGTGGATTCATGAGCAGGTGAGAAGGAGGAAGCATTCCAGGGGACAGAGAATGGGACAAGGGAAGGCAGAGGGATGGGGAACAGCGCGTAACTTCACATGGAGATGAGCGAAAGTGGACTCGGAGGCGATGGGCAGACACTGCTAAGAATGGATGAGAATTTCCAGGGTTCGCAGGTATGCACCTGATGCTCTGTTAGTAAAGGTACAATGTAAAAGCAAATACGGAAATATCGTATGAAAGAATCTACAACAGAAAAGACAACAGGATGTAGCCCTTCACTCCTGCTAAAGGTAATTTAATTTACAAAACTCAGGATGAGTTGAACGCGTCTGCCTGAGGTCTTTGAGATGTTTAAAAGGGTGTGTATCTGTTACAGCCACTGGGCACCACTAATTCTGGGGTGGGAAAAGTTGACATACCTTAACATTTTAAATAGGGCACGGCTTGGTCCATTAACCTACTTACACAATGAACGTTCCTAGGCCATGAAAATCTGGATCTAGGAGTCTTCCTATAAATGTCACCAGAGGTGTGTGAATGCTAATATCAGATCAACTGTGTATTTTTCAAAACACGCCGTTTACCAGCATCATTCCAATAAGGTTACTGAATGCTCTGACACCACTTTGAAAGCTCCTCCCTCCAGAAAAAAATATTAAAGAGCTCCAATTACAAGTAGAAGTTAAACCTTTGCCAAAATTCTAGTATAAAACAGAAAATTCCATAGCGTATGTGAGGAGCTCTCAGAACTCCTTGACTGAGGCATTATTATATATGGACTCTCTGCCTGTTTTCAGAAAAGATTCAACTTACGAATATTTCCACTTGTGCAGGTATAATAAATATTGGGCTATATTTCAAGTATGCTTCTACAGAGTAAAGCAGAGTTAGCCTGTTGACATTTAAAAAGAAACTTGTTCATTAGGAAAAATCGCCCTTTTCATTGCCAATAATGGGGGTCCAAACAACAGTATGGAAAAGGAGATTCTGAGAACCCCTTGATGCATGCAATCTCCAGGATGCACGGTGTTCTTCTGGGTGTTTCTTTCCGAAAGCATTCAGAACCTGGGAATTTACGTCTCTGGCAGAACGCTGTTACCAGAGATAAAAAGATTTCTACTTCTTTCAAGGTAAAACCAGCACCTCTAAAGAACGACAGTTAAAACGAGTTATTAGTCAGGGTTCTCCAGAGAAGCCAAACCAATGGGCGTGCATATAAATATTTAAGAAATCGGCTCATGTGATCATGGAAGTTGACGAGCCCAAAATGTGTAGGGCAGGGGAGCAGGCTCAAGACCCAGGGAAGTCTGGCACTGTTGCAGCCTGAGACCCAAGGCAGCCTGGGGGCAGAATTCCCTCTTGCTGGAGAATCTCAAGTCTTTTCTCCTTAAGGCCTTCAACTGATTGGATGAGGCCCACCCCCATTATGGAGGGTAGTCTGTTTTAAAGCGAACTGATTATAGATGTTAATGACATCTAAAAAAAATACCTCCACAGCAACAACTAGTCTGAGTACCACGGGCTGGCCATGTTGGCGCATAAAATTAACCTTCACATTGGCCAAGAATCAAACCCCTTCTGAGTAGAAAAATTGATTATTGACCTCTGTGTTGAATAGAGTGCAGGTGAAGTCAAGACATTCTGGATTTTTTTGTTTGTTTGTTTTAGTTTTAGGCTGAAACTGTCAATATTTGACCATTTTTGATCTGCAAAAAAGGGTAACGGGGTATGGCTCAATACAATAGTTAGGCTTTCCCCAATTCAATGATGCTGCCATGATCACTCGGAGCTTTGATCAGGAAATCACCTTCTTTTTAGAAAGCTGATTTCTTTGGAATACCCGTGGGACTTAGCACAACGTGGTGCCTTTTGCTGGGGAGATGTTTGATTAAGGAAAAGTGAGTCTAGAGCTGAACTGAACTTTTGCTTCCCCTCGATGGTAAACCATTGGTATGAACTTTTTCATTTAACAGGTAACATAAATGAAAAAGTCTTTTAACCCCACTGGGTCGACGATGCGATACACAAACTGCATTTCTGATTACTTTTCCATTAGGGAGATTACCCCTTAAGTGAATTCATCCCAAACATACTTTTTCTAAACACTGTAACTAAGGAAATCATCCTCGTTTGATCGACTGTCCGTGAAATAGTTCATACGCACGAATTTAAATAAAAATGTATTTAGTGTTAACGTGAAGTTACCAAAGAAACACTCTCGGATCTTTTGGAATTAAGCATGTGAAAAGGAGGTGCCAGCATTGGAACTCATGGTTGCGTTTCTTTCTCTCCCTGAAGGTAGGAGGAGAGCCTTAAAGCAGGAATGTCAAAGTTAAAGAGGGACTTTTCCCATCACACTGAAGGAGGTGCTGGGAGATCTCGAACAAGTGATTTCTACAATTGATTCCTGCTCAGATTATTCCGATCTTCCAATCATTTGTCTCTTTCTGAAGCTGCATTACTGTGTAACGGATGCGTTTTAGGTGAAGCGGTGTGTGCGTTTTGGTCCAGTTAACCATCAAGGGAGGGTTTTCAGCAACATTTTAGACAAAGAGCCCCCAGGGAAACTCCAAAACCGGCAGACACTTTGTGTTCGATGCCGATGCCAATCTTCCGTCACATGAAGAAGAACCATTACTGATCTCTACATTCGAATCGCCTTTTGGGAATTCTTTGTTCTCTGGATCCTCACCTGGATTAAAGTTTTGATGCATGATATTTCGACTTTTTTTGTTTATTTACAATTTCTATCCTTCCTTTAAAGGTACAGAAGTTTTAAGACAAAACCCAAGAGCCCCCCCGCCCCCCCCCCGAACTTTACATTTCCTTTCAACAACAAAGTATTGTCCTCGAGTCAGCTATTAGACTCTTAATGTTTACCTCGGAAGACGCTCTTGAAAATCCAACGTGAAGAAGAAAAGTTATACCAAGTAGAAATTGATCCTCTATGAAAACTTCAGGAAGGGCTACATTATCTAAAGCCATTCTATAATTTTATTCATATATTTTGTGGAGTTCACATATCTTTTTCTTACAGCAAACATAACACTGTAGGCCACAAAAAGCTGCAGTACTATTGTTTAATTAGCAGCAAAGTAATATTTTATATCTGGGTAACTGGGCAATAAATAGCCTGCTTCTTTGGATGTGGATGTTTAAAATGTCGTTTTCACTGCAGCTTCATAATGTGATTGCTACTTTACAGAGCTTATACACACACAAAAAATACGATCTTTGTCTATATTTTATACAAATACAACAGTAGTTTGTGAATACATTTTAAGTACATGATATACATGATAAGCCACTTGATTTCCCAATATCACAGAAGAGCGATTTTTTTAAATGCAATAAAAATATACAAAATTCAGCCTGGAATGCAGATTTTTCTTTTTCTATTTTGCCTCAAACCTTTATCATGAGAACATTTTTAGGGGACTAGTCCCGACACTTTTTCTTCAGCCAAAAGTACAATTCCAGAAGTCCAGCTTGTGCTCAGGCGTGATGCAATCCATTTCCTAATGGATTCCCAGTTTTTGTTAAATTCAAAGGGCTGTTAGTAACGTACAGCATGTCCCTCACTCCACACCATATTCCAAAGCCCACTTTTTACTTTGAGTTCCAGTCACCTTGTGGACGAAAGCGGGGTTTGTTCCGGTGACATTCTGCACATCCAAGATTTCCTTTTGCAAGTGCACGCGAATACATTGTGGTGGGTGGCGTCAAAGTTTGTTCATGACAAGTCACAGTATAAAAATATATTGTACACCTTTACGCCTAATGGAGTCCTTTTTATTCTTTTCCTATGGATAAAAAAATACGACTGAACAAGACAGAGACGTTTGTAGCACCATGAAGAGTTGTATCCCAAGTTCCAATAGCAGCATGACCCAACATAATACCGAAGGAGTGTTTCTGAGAAGATAAACATTCATTCCGGTTCGTCGGTACCACTGAAGCTTATACGAGGGAGCATTTCATACACTAGCAAAGGCTGTGGCACTTCTAGAGCTAGATCACTCATCAAAAGACACTGCCTTTCCCATCCTCAGAGGGGTAATGACGTAGGAGGGCCGAAGGTGGGTGGCCTACGCAGGCCTTCACCAACACTGGCGGTATCGGTCTGTTTTGTGCGATCAGAAGGGCGCTCTGTGCGGGTTTTTGGCACAGAGCTGCACAACATGGCGCGCGTGGACCTGTGTGATCACACCAGACTCTGCGGTGTAGGCATGGCTGCCCACACACGGTAAGAAAAGGAGGGCAGGGTCCACTTAGGCACTGTTTGTCAGCGACAACAGCCCGCCACTGCTAGTGAAGAGTACTAGCTGTTTTGAAGGTCTCCTCCAATGTCACGTGGATCTCAGTAGGCTAGAAGCAACTTGGGTGAACTGGTATTTTTTAAATTTACATACTGGGAAGACAGTGTGTTTTGAGACACGTAAACCTTGTAAAAAAATAAACCATTGTAAAACCTTATGAAAAGATTCTGTGCAATATAGCAAATTGATAAGAAAACACTGTAAAAATGTACCTGTTTAAAATACCATCTACCATTGTTGAACACAAAGTATTATATATCAAAGGCCTACATATATATCAGCTAATGGCACTTGAAACAAATTATAATAAGTCTTAAAATAAAAGGCATAACCCTATAAGAAAGTTTCTGTAAAGGTTTAGATTCGTTTTGAAAGTGCTATATCTTGTAATATGTGTAGTATAGACGTTGACCTTGACCAAGCTCTATTTTTTTTAAAAAAAATATTGGCCTCTATACGTGTATTGCTTACTAGATGAACGATCCTGAATTAGGTCCTCTTTAACATTCATTATTAGCTTAATAAAGCAGTCAGCTCTGGCTCATGTTTCAGTCAGTATATGGTTTTTAAAAACCGCTACTGTCCCAATTAACACAATATATCACTATATTCCACAAATGACTCATAAAGCACAAGCGACGAACAGGCAGAAGATACACAGCTCGGAAGAAACACTAAACGAGACGAAAAAGTCGCACCAAGAGCGGTGTGGGATTGGCCAGGGCAGCCGGAGCTCTGGCGACTGCACGGGTGAGCGAGAGGGGTTTAAAATGCGGATCGTAACCGTGACGGCTTCACGGTAAAGATGACCCTTGCACACGTCAGTGGGTAATATTGCTTACGGTGCCAAGACCCTTCCACACGCAGGCTTTCGTGTCTGCGGATCCAATCTGTCCACGCGTGTGGAAGTTCAAACTGAATGAGGTTCAATATCTTGTCTGAGGTCCAAATTCTAAGAAACTGAAATATTTTTACATTTTTTACTTAATCCCTTTTTAAAAAAAAATAAAGGCACTACTAGAAAATTTCAAGGATGATGATTCTGGCCACGGGGAGAGCGAAAAACAGCATTGGCAATAACTATTTTTAACACACCCAGTTGGTGTAAAAACAAATGTCCAATTTTTTTTTTCTAGGAGAAAAGAGCCAGTTCTGTGTCACATCCTTGTTAGACCCTTGTGCAATTAAAGTAAGTGAGGCTGCCTCATGTTTAACAGAGATTCTCTCAAAAAGGGGTGAGTGACCAATAGAGTCAATTTGAGAAACAAAGGAGCTGAAGTCCCTCTTCCTCCAAAAGTGTTATTTCAAGTCTGTGAGGCAGCAACAGGCAGAGAGGTGTTCACGTGAAAATTAAGACTACAATTTTAACCCTGGTGCCCTGAAAGATGTGCCTCCAAGTATCTGAACTCCATACAGGGCGAGAATTAGGCTAAAAAAAATATATATGCATATGGTGCCATTCCCCATCTCCAAAATGCTTTGTTGAACAAATCCTGGTACTCCCTTTTTAACTGTTGTTAAGCAGTGAAATACGGCCCACTGAGGCCAATGTCTCAGGTCATCAACTTGACTTCTCCTTAAGCAAATTTGAGACAAAGTAGTGCTTTCACATTGTATTTATGACGTCTACTTAAAAATAGGTTTTCTATTTATTGTGCTCTGTCACCAATTTCTTTTTCCTTTTTTTTAATGGTGATTAAAGCAATATTGAACACTAATCATTCAACTAGTGATTTAAGTAAGCAATCTGTTTCATAGAAACTAAAGGAAGCAGTAATAAAGCAGAGCTAAAAGCCTACTTTCAGAGCAAATATTCTCCTAATCAAAAGCTTAGGAGCAGTTTGAAAAAATTTAAAATGTATTTCCTTATTAACATATATAATTTTAATGCCTTTGGAACACACTTTTTATAAAATGTAATTTTTAATAATAAAATTTAAATACATAAGTATAAAAACTACTGCTCCTAGAATTAAAAAAAAAAAAAATAGGAGCATGATAAAATATCAGGAGCCAAAGCTCCCTTAAGAGAGCAACTCTGATTCTATGAAGTGCGATATATGTGTGTGTGTATAATATATATAGTGAAACCCCCATTTACATTATTACAATTTACATTTTCCACAAATTATACTATTCCCAAATATTTTAAATAATGTATTATATTCAGTAATCTGCACTCATTTTTAGAACTTCTTGGTAAACATCGCAATCTGCAGTGATAATCGGCCCTATAAATGAAAATAAGAAGCTTCCGTATAGGGCTAATGAGTGCTCAGAAATATTTTTCTTTCTTTTTTTTCTTTTTTAAAGAGATATACACTCTTCTATAAACCTTCCCCCTCCTACCCACCCCAACAGACAGGGTCCCCAAATAAGGTGTTAACAAGTGCTTAATAGATATGTTTCTTAGGCGGATGTCCTGACCAATACTTAGAAGAATACAATGTGACCTTCAAAACGATTCTGCTTTGTCTACTGTAAGGAAAGCCCACAGTAACTATTTCATTCAGTGAACACACTATTCTTGATCATTGCTTTCACATTAAGAGCGCTTATTTCGCATTGGTGTCACCCCCTAGATGGATTCAACGGATTTGCGACAACCCCCCAATTTCTCAGAGCCGTGTAAAAGTGGGGTTTTACTGTATATATTTTTAGGCGCTTAAAACTTTGTGGTCATCCCTCAAATAGTTTTCTAATGCACTGAACTTGAAAGTCTCCATCTGAAAATAGCAAGGAAAAATAAAGCAACAATGAGTGCGAACGATACTATGGGGGTTGGGCTATCGTTTTGTTTTCTGCTCTGGGCTCTTATGGGAAAGACAACTGCACTGAATTCAGCAAGAAGTGACGGAAGCGATACGCTTTGATGTTACTCAACAGGCTATTTTCCAACCCTGGCAACAAGGGACACGATCCCTAGACTTGGGACAAGTTCCCAAGTGGAACCGAGGGTTTCCCATCACATATCCTCCTTCTGAGCAGCCTATCCCACCATCCAAGAAGAGACAGTCCACTCTGGGATACAACGCACCTAACACCCGTGCTCCACGATGGCTCTCGATTCTGGACTAACTGTGGACTGACACTGAAAACAGAACCGCTGGCTGCACTTGACCTACCCTTTGGCCACGAGAGGTGGAAAGGATTAAGGGGATCTATCCACACACTGACTCTGAAGACCCCCAGTGCCATAATGTGACTAGCACTAGTCCATCGGAAAGAGAGCAACTTTGAAATGTGGCAAAATCTATCCCGTGCACTGACTTAAGGCCAACTCTTGAGTAATGCGGAATGCTGTGCCACCTTTCCAGGAGTTGTGGTTTTTATTTTTTTTTTCTTTGCTATAAATACTGGTGCTTTCTGTTTAGGTTCTGTTTTCCTTACGTGTGCATAATAAAGACAGCAAATATCTGAGCCAGACAATAGCAAAGTCTTCAAAATATACTGACCTGAAATTATGGTATATCTAAAGAAACATCTATTATCTCCCCAAACTGGATTCTTAACTCATTTGAAACATTTGCTTATGAATCCATTTAGAGACTAGTAAAAATTTAAAAACTCTCAGGTTATTCGTATACTTTTTAGAAAATTTACATCCTATTGCAAAACTCTTTAACGAGCCAAATGTCGAAACGTAGAGCCATTGTTATCTGACAAAACTGAAAAGTTTAAGGTCTAAAAGTAATTTGGACATGGGACTCGTAAGACTTTACCGCTAATAAGAACGGCTTCCCTAGAGGAAAAATCGTCTTCAAACAGGACAATTGGCAGTGAGTGTGGACAAAATACCCAGGTAAACAGAACTGAACGCCAACGGTTCCAAAGCTCATTTATAAAAGCTCGTTTCTACTTCATACTGGCTTAATGAAAATTGGTACTGTACAAAAGCGGACATTTTTATGCTGTTTTAAAGTAGGCACTAAAATACAAACGGTCACCTAAGGCGGGCTACACACAGATTTCTGTATTCCGTCCACGTCCTGGACTCCTACTGGAAAGCCTGATGGAAACGTGGTAGTGTGGTACTTGTGCTGAAGCTACTCGTGAAGGCTGCGGACAGCGAGTGCAGGGAGCTGAGACCTATAGTGTTTGCAGGATCCTGAAGATCCTGGGTCTGGGGGGGCAGCTGAGACACAGAAGAATGCGCTTCCTCTTGGGAATAGCTCATTCCGAGGCTCCCCACTGATATAGGATTATAGGGAGGGCCATTTAAGGGTATGAAATTAAACAGCTGGGAAAAATCCAAGGCTGGTGTGTTTAGGGGGTCACTGATGGAAATTGAGCTTTTGGACAGGGAGAGGTCCCCTGCACCATCATCTAGGGAGCCGATCTGAGGATCCAGCCCTAGTTTAGATGATGATGCCTGGGAATCCTGGGATGAAGAGGGCACGCCACCTTGTAGCTCCATCAGATAACTCTCGATTTCCCCCTTTAGTGGCTGTTCTTTTTCAGGAATCGAAATCGCGTATGAGGTAGAACTGAACGGGTACTTGAAAGAAAGGTGGTGAGAAGGATGGACAGCGTCCATGTCTATCGGGCACGTCATTCCCAAAGGTAAAGTCGTGATCATCTGGTGGCCGGGGCCCGAGCTCTGCATGGACTGAAACGGAGTGTTATAGAGGTTTAACTGCAAAGTGTTTGTGAATGGCTTTGACAACAGTTCACTAGAAGGTAAGGACATCACCGGGAGGAGCTCATCTTTAATAGGCACAGAAACATTGCAGGTAAATGGATCCAGAAAGTCCACCGGTTCTGTTTTGACCTTCAGGAGTTCCTGGTTGTGACTCTTCTTCATGTGACGAGTCAGGTGATCCTTCCGCCCGAATCTCTGTGCACAGTACTGACAGAGGAAGTCCTTTCTTCCAGTGTGCACCACCATGTGTCTGCGGACATCCTTCCGGGTGTAGAAGCGGCGGTCGCAGTGCTCACACTGGTGCTTCTTCTCTTTCACGCCGCCGGACGACTTGCCCGCGTGGGACTTCAGGTGCTCCAGGAGCACGCCGGTGCTTTCGAACGTCTGCAGACAGACCTTGCAGGTGAGGTCACCACTGGTGGCGGCGTGCAAGGCCAGGTGACGTTTGAAGCCAAGCTTGGTGTTGTAGTTCTTGCCACACTCTTCACACTTAAACGTCTCTTTGTTAGGGTCATGCGTGTGCAGGTGGTTCTTCAGGTGATCTTTCCGGTGAAACATTTTCTCACAATAATTACACTTGTGGGTTTTCTCAGGAGAATGAGTAGCCATGTGCCTTGAAACACAGACATATTGTGTGAGTACCACGACACAAGTGCTAGGTGTTCACTTTTCACACGGAAGCTAAACTACTTCCTACAACAGAAGCTACAACAGAAATTCCCTGATAACGGACACGTTTTAACTTAACATGCGCTACAAGGACAGTCACTGCCCCTCAACTCTGCAGGACTCGAGTCTTTCAAGTCGCCACGTTAGTCTTTGCTGCTTTTTAGCTACTACTACAAAAGCAAATGAGCGAGACTGAATATACTCACGTCAACGTCCATACCCTTTTCTGCTAACTTCTTTGCACATATGGAAATTCTACTCTCATTAAGCATTGCATTAAAAAAAAAAATCCAAAGACACTAACACGTAAAAGTATGTGGCTTCAGAACTACAACTAGCCAACGTCTAATCTACGTCACATTTCCTCTCTGCAAAGCGGCTAAAGAATGTGTATACAGATATATACGTTTACAATGGCTTCAAGCGGCCAACACAATAGAAAATATAATCTGAAAGACAAATAGAGTTTAGTACCTTTGTAATTTGTACTTAGAAACAAAGGCCTTGGTGCAGTCTTGTTGTATGCACTTGTAGGGCCTCTCTCCTGTGTGAGAGTAGGAGTGAACCTTTAATTTCTCAACACTGTTAAAGGCCTTGTCACACAGTTGGCAAGGGAAGTTTTTTCTTGGTTTGGTTTCACCACGCTTACGTTTCCCTGAAGGGACTTTCTGGGTATCTCTTACTTCTGACAAATCACCAGGAATGACAGTGGCCATCGCAGCCTAAAGCAGGCCTTCTTGTTGGACACTTGGGAACTGCCCAACTCCACTAAATGATTTAGCTTTAGGTGGCTTCTCAAGTTTCATGTGGTCGTAAAAGAAAGCAAAAAGGGACTGGAAAAAAAAATAAGAAACAACTAGTTTGTAACTAAATTTTAATTTTTAAAAGCTTTTACTTGCTACGTGATGCTTTTGAATTCAAGAAGAAACCATAACATGGATTCAGCTGGTCTAATGTAATATCTGTAGGTTTCTTTACATTTGCAAAACACGGATTAACGCATTGCTCAGAATGAACAGTTCACACACATCCTGAAATCCTACCTGACCAACATCATACGCGGGGAAAGCAGTAGTGATTCCGGGAACTCCCAGGAAGCGTCAGAGCATGACACTAAAGGTGGCATCATTAAGCCTCATTCCGACAAGGGATTAGACCACAGAAATCTGACTAGGAACATAAAAATGTTTCCGCAAGTATTTTGACATTAATAAAATCATTTTAGCCTGTGAAAGCCAAGTCTAGTCAGAGTCCGTGTTACAGAGAAATACAGATAAGCAACGGGAAGCTCTTTTAGGCATCCTGTGAGACATTCAGTCCACAGAGGAAGTGTCTCATACAGACGCAGGAGACCTGAGAGAGCCGAAGGCACCACCCAGGGTGCATGTTTGCTCCTTATACCCCACACAGAGGGAAGAGGAGAAATGACTTCTCGTCTTGAAATGAGAACATCTGATGAAGTTATTCTGAGGCGAGTGAGGTCCGCGGCTCCTTATCACTAGGGGGAAGAAAGGTTTGGTTGAGGTACTCTTCCTCACCTCTCTGCATACCACAGGAAAGGGTTCTGTTCATTGGGCACACCGAGGTTAGCAGAGGAGCCAAGAGTCACCAGGCCCCCCCCAAGCGCTGAGGGGATCAGTCTCTGGCACACCTATAACCTGTGGGCGGCACACCAGTGAGACCTCTGGCTGGGAGCGCAATAGCCACATAAGGACCCATCGTTATGGAGGTGTTTCGGGTAAAAGGTGTGTCAGAGTTTCAATTCATTATGGGTGCTGTGAGGAAGGAGGAAATGTACACATCGTACGGCAAAGAGCATGTCTACTTAAACAATTTTAAATTGGTTGAAGCCTTTGAAAATTCATGGACAAGAGGCAGTAAATATTATCAACTGTGTTTCTCAGAGTAAGAAACCAACTCCCCAAAGAGCCACCTGATACAGAAGAGTTAAAGGATTCCTCAGGTTCCTAGTGCCAGGCTGACAACTCACTTTTAAGAGACACAGAAATGATGACAGCTACAACCTCTTTTAAAAAAATATCTGCTTTGTAAAGTGAAAACTGAACGTGGCCAAATGACTGTCATCAACTACTGATCAACTGGAGTTTTCATGCTATAATGTATTTCAAAAGAAATGAAAGCCAGTTTCTTTACACCCCTTGGGTTTTGCCTTCAGACTCATTTGCCTTCATGGGTTAGATGTCTAATACCGACTCCTGTAGATTCCAGTTATATTTCTGCAGGGGCTCTAACTTTAATCTCATTTCCATAATACTAAGTGTATATTACGCTAGATCCCATTGTATTGTAATGGAGAGGCTGCCCCTCAATAGGCAAAACAGGGCTCATTTGATTAAAATGTAAAGCCTGTGGGTAAGTTACACAGTGTTTGCTTCGTTTATACTTTCTTCATCAGCAGGAAGATACAACCGAGGCCTTCCTTCAAGCTGGGCAAACTGTCTATATCTCTCTGCTGTTTGAAAGTGACATTAACACAGTTAGCTCATGTGACGTCACTAATGCTAACACGATACACTCCTCCCCCGTTTTAGAGTTTCTGTCTCCGGGAGTCGTTCTTTTCCTGTTATATTCTCATTCAAGAGATAGCTTCTCTCTCCCTCTCTCTGTCTCTGAGAAATATCTAGACAGCTGTCCTGCCGCGACCAGCAACGACACTGTCAATCGGTAGAAAGCACTATGCCAAGGCAGGAAAAAAGAGTAATTCTGACCATCCCATTTCCTAACATCATGCTGTCATGCACCTATTTAGAGCATTGTGGGAAACGAGCTGCTAAGGTTTTCAACTGTAACGTTGGCACAGAATGCTAAGTATCGGAGTCCCGGTATATAACTAGCATTGGAAAATATTTCAAAGTCTGGTCATATTTGTCACCGATGTGTCAAGAGGTCCAAACATAAGGGGCAGAGAAGTTCAGTAGAGAAAAAAATGACAGCTTCTAAGTTAATAAAAAAAAAAAGTATTAGAAGTAGACCATGAAACAATACACGAACACTGATTATATTCAAGTTGGTGATACTCAATAGGGAGTAACAAATGGATTTTATGTTTGGATGTACTTACCCTTCTACAACTATTCCTAATCATGACTTTTACGGTCGCAGAACTATACATACTGAGCAATGAAGAACTGCGGATTTCAAATATTACACTTTTCTAAGACCAGCTGAAATTTTTTCACGGCTAATAATATCTTTTCATCTCAATATATTACAAAACTCAGATTACTTACAGGTGCAGTTAAAACTATAGATACTATAAGGTTGTGAGCTCAACATCGAATACAAGTCCACATTCATAATATGCATATCAATCCAATACTTTCAAGAGACATGCAGAGAACTAGAGGGATTCTTGTTCAGTGCCTACCTGATGACAGGTGGAAAATGCCTCAGACCTTGATCTTAGCCAGTCCCATTGACTCTTCGTGGAAGAGAGCGGAATCCAGTCCTTCCCATTTTGGCCAATCTATGGAATAAAAAATAAGAATGGACTACACTCTCAATGGGACTGGGATGTAAATGACAGAACACAAAGAGCAAAAGAATTGCAATTTCGTGGCACATGCTCACATTCCAGACTCTGCTGACAAGTCATGCATTACGTTTCACCAGTTGCAAATTTGTATTAGTTCTAAGCACGTTTACATGACCAAATAAATGCAGAAACGAAAAGTAAAGTAGCGTTACCTATATAAATGGCATTTTGTGATGCTGAATGACTCCCCACTTCCTTCCCAAATTCAATTTAATTTTTTTTTTAATCTAACTTGCCTACTGAGAGAAATGGATAGTAGAGTTACTCTTTGCAAACCAAACCGGTCAACATTTCATGAAGCTTAATAATAGCACGGCAGAGACGAAGTCCATGCATCCGGAACGTCACCACAGAAAGCCAGTGCCTCGTGTGCCCCCACTGCACACACCTGTGGGCTTCTCTGAGCTACACTTCCGTCACCTGCAACACCTGCCCATTTCTCGGAATGCTGCAAAGGATGGCTGAATGTAGCAATAACTCTGTGCTCTTTGGATTTCAAAAGCATGCAGGGGGAGTTATATACAGGTGTGCCGGCGGGGGGAGGGGTATCAGGAACGAAGCATCACTGGGTTTTCAAAGATCACTGTTGAAAGATCTTCAAAGTCTCTTTACAAAATGCCTATCAGCATGATCTTCAGTAAACCAAGGACATGCGTAGAAAACAAATCTGTTAACAATTCTTGATTGTACAAGTAAATGTGAAAAGAATGGTCAAAAGGCAGAGAAAAAACAAGGATTATCCATTGTAGAGACTACAGGGCACAGAGAGATTAATAAGCTCTGAATGTTTTAAAGGCGAATGCTCAGAAATCGTGATTGTAAGAACACGAGAGGGGTAAGAGAAATCAAACAGTTAAAATACAGTAATGAAAGGATTCACTAATGACAAGTTAAGTGAAGATAATTTTACCTAACGTTCCAAACACGAATCTAATGAATTTCCCCTGAAATCAAATTTTTATACCTTTAAAAATTTGATGTGTGAATAAAATATTTGCTAGAGGACATTCAAGCATCATTACAAAAATACTAAGGGCATTTTTGAAAGCAGCATGATTCTTACAGTTTTAAAAAAGTAAGAAAAATAAAAATTCTGACTAATAAAAGATCTTTAAAAAGTGAAAGCAGACGTTCCATTCTTTTGTAAAGCACAGAACATGCATAAATGGAAGCACCGAATGCTGCACATCGAAATTGCAAAATAATAAAATTGACTTTGTAAATACTTACTTGCCCGGGGCACATACTGAGGTTTTGGGAGGGTCGTTAAGCACAGGAAAGCCTGGTTTGTGTATTATGTTATTTTCATAATAGAAATACCTGACAAGTGTAGAGTGTTTTCATCTCTGTGACCTCCCTGGGTTTCAGTGGACCTGAGAGGTGGATTTAGCATCACTGCCATTTTAAGGGGAGAGGCTCCTAGAGGCTGAATATTCTGAAGGGGCATAAGCCCTAAAATTCCTTTTTCACTCTTACAGGACCGCATTCCAGGAGGAGGTTGGGTTGGCCAACGAATTTGCAGGTGGATAAATCCTGTCGTTACATTTAAAAGATAAGACCATCGGACAGTGCCCATTCTCCCTGTCGGAGCTGCCAGAATGATACCCCAAAGGACACAAATATAAGACTTCATTCCTTTTAATAAAGGCGGTTTTCCAAGTAAATTTTAAGCCATTTAAAGAACGGTTGAAATAACAACAGCATACCTATCAGGGTGGACGGTGATCTGGGTAGCGAAAAATGTAAAACCAAAGCCGACCAGTAAACAAGACATCTAGGTATTTTTCCTGTCCAGTAGAAATTTCACTGCATTTCAAATACATTCATAAAAATTTCATGGATGCTTATTCTTCAATGGTATTTATAATGAAAACCCTTTAGAGGTGAAATAGTTCAATACAGTTTAAAATCTGAATCTCGATTTGAAATATTGGTATTTCAAAATATTACATATTTTACAGTCTGAAATAAATAATAAAGCCATCATTTTCATTCATTTTATAACAAAACATAATTCCAAAGTCATAGTTAATTTCCTTAAATTCAGTCTATTTTGGGCTCGTAGGAATGACCCAGTAATTTCAAAGGGCTGCTAATTATTTCCTCAAACAAAGGAAACCAGGAGCTGGTTAGAGTTCATTATTACTGAGCGTGATAAAATAAGCATTAAAAAATATACAGTCCACAGTTATGTAATCCTAACTAAAACAACAACTAAAATGACTTCTGGGCTCTTTTTTTACAGGAATAAGAAAGACTTTGTTAACTACTGTTCTGAAAAGTCTGCAACAAGATTTATACTCCTTTCTTTCATTTTTATGTGTCAAAGAGCGGCCATCATGCTCTTCAACGGATCACAATTCTTCTTTGCCTGGATCTAAGAATTGGGAAGCAAGGTAGAAAACGGACATCTACCCGTTTCCAATCGTCCTGAGAAAATAGCACTTGAGAACGCCTTTCCAGTGTTTGCTCATACAAGGAACACATTTTTTTCTAGGGCAACTTGCATACATAAAAATAGTAATTAACGGGAACCCTGTGTGTGCGTGCACACACACATGTTCATCTTCCTATGTTTTACATTCTAAAACAGTGACTCATGCGGAAACATAAGAAGCAAAAATGAATCATACAGGAGAGGGTCCACTGAAACAGATTCCTTTGAGGACGCTGGCGGAACAGCTCTGTGTTGAAACTGTGTCTGTGCTTTTAAATTCCGCAGTTCTGATTGTCATTTGTCTAACAGCTGTGAATTTTTACAACACTTACCTGCATCAATAGTTTCTTTCATATTTAAGTTAAAAGTCAAACATATACTTTGGTAATTAAGGGTAAATGCCATCGATAATCAGCTTTATTTATTCTCTCATATGTCAATCATTAATCACCATTAGTAAACAATGACATTTGCTTAAAACATGTTTTTCATATAGATAGGAAGCTTGCAAAAGGAAACTTACCAATAGCTAACACTTCAACTTACGTGTACAGAACAGAACTTTGGATAATGTGACAGAAATTAACAAGACAACATAACTGAGGACCCATCTTGAACTAAGGGCGATGGCATACTTAGAACATTTTTTTGACTGTGAATGTAATGTGGAAATTTTTACAGCGTTCAATTTCTGTAAGTCTGTAAAATCTATTAATGAATAAGAAAAGGAAAAATGTATCTTGCAACTATAAAAATCTAAGACTATTAAGAATAGACTGTACGCAACATTGGGGCAGGAACTGTGTCAGTGTTATTGACTGCTGTTTCCCATAAAAGTAAACATTTTTTTGAATGAATGAAAATAATTAAAGCAGGGCATATGCTTTCCGACATCAAAATGAACTACAGGCTTGCTCGATCACCATAACAGACATAGGACAGAATATACGTATCACTGTTCAAGTAAAAAATAATACAGTACAGTTACGATTTGGACCAGTAAACAAAAAAAGCCACTAGAAAGGTATTTTTGAAACTTAGCAGCTATTTGTAAAGTCTTGGATTAAAACAACAGCAACTGTAATAAGAACTACCTAAAATGTTTTGTTTCTTTAAAAAGCCTTCTCTGATTGATCCATTGCTAAGGAAGCGGTACAAGTAGATATAGTATCAATCCAGTCCCCATTCCCAGTAAGAGTTTCTGGAGTGAAAACATGCCCAGTATGCATACCTGTACCTGCAGCAGGAAGGATGGGGGGCGGGGTAAGGGGGGGAGGAGCGGGTGGTTAGATGGTCAGAGGAGGCTATTGATGGCCCAGAGGACAGAAAGGAGCAGAGGTGTCCCCACTGGGAGGCAGG
This sequence comes from Hyaena hyaena, assembly GCF_003009895.1. Taxonomy (NCBI): domain Eukaryota; kingdom Metazoa; phylum Chordata; class Mammalia; order Carnivora; family Hyaenidae; genus Hyaena; species Hyaena hyaena. Next base: position 583,428 of record NW_024081512.1, read on the forward strand.
AGACACTGCAAAGAGCCGGGATAGAGCCTGACCCACCTGAGCTATGAGTACTCAAATAACAAACTTCATACTTGGAGCAATCCATTAAAATGTAGTTCTAACACAACCCTTTTGAAACTTACCAGAAAATTTAGCCTCACTGGTATGTAGAAAGCCTTATATTTAAAAAACAAACAGTAAAAGCTAACAGAGAAATGAAGGGAAAAAGCAGACCTATTTGTTTATAAGGAGCAATGGAAAAAAGTCCAACCAATTCCAAAGTGGAACCAAACAATTCCAACATCGGTTCTCTCTCGGTATAATCAGGATGCTCCTTTTTGGGCCACCTTGAACCCGAGAACGGCTGTTTATTACATTTTCTAGAGTATCCAGAGAGAAGGAACAGACAATCTGATTAAGATGGAATATTCAAGTAAATTTTATCTTCCAATTCTGAAAGATTTTCACTGGTTATTGATTTTATAGAACATAAATGTCATGTTAAAATTTTTTTTTTCTTTTAAAAGCTCTCTTTTAATGATCTATAACGTAGAAGTCAGCATTTCATTTTCCTAGTATGTGGAGGAGTCTTCCCTGAGATTGTATATTCTCATCCAAATAAAACGGGGCAGCTTAGTCGGTTGGGCATCTGACTTCGGCTCAGGTCATGATCTCGTGCGTTCGAGCCCCGCATCGGCTCTGTGCTGACAGCTCAGAGCCTGGAGCCTGCTTCGGATTCTGTGTCTCCCTCTCTCTCTGTCCCTCCCCTGCTCATGCTCGGTCTCTCTCGCAAATATAAATAAACGTCAAAAAAAAAATACACATGGATGGTATATGAGGTATTTCCATCTTTTTCACAAAGGGCAGTTTTAGTCCTTATTTGCAAACAGGAAATGAGAGGGCAACTGTGCACAAGGGAATCACTGGTGCCTGAGAAAGCAAAGAATCACAATGACATCTGCCTACAAAGGAAGATTGCTTCATCAAAACTAACTGTTTATAGAGGTTTTCCTGGCTTTTTTTTGGGGGGGGGGTATCAAACATTTCCAGAATATCGGTCCTCTGGCTAGGTATAAAGTAGGTAACTATCAGGTCAGCTCCATCCAAAAACTGTCTATCTCATAAACTGTGAGGGGGTTTTTGTTCTTATTCTTACATTCCCGGGGCTACAACAAAAAAGGCTTGATATCAACTCTAAAAACGTTGACACTGATGGGCCGCCGACATTCGGAGACCAGGCCTCCATTCATTTATGGCTAACTGTCTGATGCTACGAAGTTACAAACAGTGTCCGACAGGTTTCAGGTCTGAAGTGTCCAGGCACTGGTACTGAATCCTTCCACAAATGCCAGTGGGAAGGCAGACACAGTACACGTAGGAGCAGGTGTGATGGAAAGAGAGCTTTTTGTAGTTACAAGAGCTCATGCAGAGAATTCATTTGAAGCCATCTCAAAGTCAAGTGCACTTTCAATACAGGCTCATGCTACGGGCTATGAAGAGGTACGAAGGTTGTTAAGTGTGCGTGCAAAGTCTTGAGCAGCCCTAAACTGTGTCACGGAAACAGAGCCCACATCCAGGTGAGGCTCTGAGTGTGTTTTTACTTCCTTAGTTATGCCCGTGTGGCTGTCCTGGACACGACCACTTCTGGAAACAGCCACATGTATAGATTCCTATATAATTGAGTAAATAGCATCAGGTCTAGGCAAAATGGTCAAGTTGGGGACGGCTGCTCTGTCCTCCACCTCCAGAGGACACGTGCGCCACCCTGGCCATCACAATCAGAAGAGACTTGATAATTACATTCCTTGACTGATTTTATGTGAGCGAGAATGAACTTCCCAACTTTACCTCTTGGAGCCTTTTACACCTATACACTGTAAAGCTCTTCTTGAAATTGCTTGCCTCTCCCCCAGGGACCCTAAATTCATCTGCAGGGGGACTATTATTCATCCTTATACCCCCAGCACCTGGTCAGTGTTCTGGCTTATAGTACATGCTTGATAAATATTTGTTGAATGTAACCATACTTCTGATGAGGAATTTCAGGAATCAAAACAAGCAGGTCAACATGTTTTGATGTTTCTGAAATTTTGGATCTGCGTAAAGCAAGCTCGGAAGACAGCTTGTAGAATGAAGCGGTTAGTTTGTTTTGGCAGAGGGGTGGAAGGGGACTCAGGGGACCACAACCGCCTGGGGATCCCTCCTGTTTCTGTCAGGGGGCGCTGGAGTCGGGGACGGGCAGGTGACCATTAAGGCACTGCAGAGACACGCCTGGGTGGTGCTCAGTCAGCCTGCATTCTCAGAATATCTCTGCTTTCAAACATTCTATCCCATAGCTTCATAAGCACATGCAACCCGTGTTGATTACGATTTATTGTTTGGAAACAGCCAATGATGTTTTGTAGGAGAGAAAAGGGAACAAAGTGAAATTCAGAGTCTTTAAAGAGGATGTTCTTCATGTGAAATTGAAATGTGAGGAGGACTTTGAAAATATCAGAGAAAATGTCTGAGGGATTATGGATACAAGAGAAATCAAAACGGGGAAGATCTACATAAATGTCGTTGGCTAAGGAAAAGTAACAAAAAACATTTTTACTTTTTTTCTGGCTGCTAAAACAGTTTCAACAAAAACTAGGTTAAAAATGACAACGAGATGGGGCGCCTGGGTGGCTCAGTTGGTTAAGTGTCCAACTTCGACTCAGGTCATGATCTCATGGTTCGTGGGTTCAAGCCCCGCGTCAGGCTCTGTGCTGACAGCTCAGAGACTGGAGCATGTTTTAGATTCTGTGTCTCCCTCCCTCTCTGATTCTCCCCTGCTCATGCTGTCTCTCTCTCTCTCTCTCAGAAATAAAAAAAAAAAAAAATGACAACGAGGGGCACCTGGGTGGCTCAGTTGGTTAGGTGTCTCTGACTTCTGCTCAGGTCATGATCTCATAGTTCGTGAGTTCAAGCCTGGCGTGGGGCTCTGTGCTGACAGCTCAGAGCCTGGAGCCTGCTTAGGATTCTGTGTCTCCCTCTCTCTCTGCCCCTACCCCGCTCATGCTCTATGTCTCAAAAATCAATAAAACATTAAAAAAATAAAAAATAAATAAAAACGACAATGAAGGAGAAAAGGGAAAGAAAAATCCACAACCCGTAACACTCAAAACTATGAACATCTTCTCATATATCTAAAAAATGGACTATACACACATACAAATGACTCAAAACAATATGGTAGCTAGCTGGATTTTTAATTCTTCACAGAATATTGTGATTAGGGATCTCAGCCAGATTAATCTATGCACCTTTTACTGGATGCGAAAGCTCTGTTCACATACACCGTGGGACCCTGCCTGGCTCTTGGCCTGCGTCATCCTTCCCAGAACCAGGCCACTGCCTGCCCTCAGCGGAGTTCAGGACCTTGGGCCCATCCTCTGGCACCTGGCGCAGCCATCTTTGTTTTTATCATCTACCTCTCCTAGGGCTGAGGGGCCTGGCCTCTAGCCCCCAACCCTGCATAGGGGGTGCTGCTGACAGACTTACCTGGTACCACACCCACGGGTGCCTGGATGTCCAAGTACCGCTACACCTTGATGCTGTGCCACCGAGCTGCACCTGCAGGCCGGGAAATCTAGATGCCTGGGTGTGTCCCCTTCCCAACCAGGCTAGCGAATTGCTTTTGTCCCACTGGGTCCCTCAGCCTAGCACCTGCCCCCTCCCCACAAGCAGAGGCAGCAGCCCTCCCCACCGGCCCGTCGTGAATCAGATCCCTCCCAGTGGACAGCCAGAAGACAGAGTGGTGACAGTGGGCGAGTCTATCACTTCGAGCAAGATTCAGAGAAAGGAGAGCTTAAGAGTTCATCTGCAGGCTATTTGGGGAAGATGAGCAAATAAGCTTTTACAGCAGCTATGCAATTTGTGCACAAAGGAAGACTGCTCATTGCCAGTATTCCAATCCTTCCATTAGACTATAACTATTAATAAAGTCCTGCTGAATACAATACGTATTGATAGCCCTTAAAATAGTAAGTGGCATGCTTATTATGTGGCATGCTTTTCAAAGCTTTTAATACGACGTCTTCAGTTATTTAAAAACCGCAATAATGGGTCACTTTGAAAGCCATGCCATATAATGATAAAAGCCACCTACCTGAGGCCCTGCTCCAAACTGTACAAGGTAACCTTATTAATAGACCATCACAGAATGAAGCATTCTGGGTGCCAAATACGGCCAATGCAGCACCAAGAGGCAACCTAAAAAGAAAAGAAGAGTTAGTTTGAAATTCCAAAAGTCAGACCCAATCTGGTTAACGGCATACGAACCAAATCGGTTTTTGTTCATTATCATACTTTCACACTGTATCGGAAAATCTAGCTCAATTCCTGTTAGAAACAAATGCGAAACAAATTAATTTACAGTACACTGAAAAGGGAAAAGTAAATAACTCACTATGCCTGGATTTATAGGTTTTCCCCGAATCACAAGTTATCTAGGTTGTTCATGTTTTTATTCAGTCAAATATTATTCCCAGTTTACCACCATTTCTCAAAATTGCCACTTATTTCCCTCATTTATATTTCAGATACATCCACATTTTCTCTATACGGTTTTCAGAAGTACCTTTGAGGTTTTCCTAAACAACAGCTGATGGAGAAACGTTGCCCACGAGTGTTCCCCTCCGGAGATGGGTCCACAGGTGAGGGTAAGAACCGGAAATGCCCCAAAGGAGAGACAGAGTAAGGAGACAGAGAATCGCGCAGGTCCTGAGCATGTCTTTACGAGGAGGCCATTATTTGCCTTAAAGTGAGTTCGCAGGTGGCAAGTCCATCTTCAAGAACACACAAAGAAACACCAAAAAGTGTTCCAAAGCATTCAAGGTATCGGATGACCCACGACTTGGCACTGTCGGTATAGGTAACGAAGACCCACCGCCAAGGGCGTTAGCTGAGAGAGAAGGGTCGCCAGGAGCTCTATGCACAAATCACCTGCTTCATTTCTCCCGGCTACAGAGTCACCGCTCAAGCATACGTGGCCACCAATTGTTAAGATAAATAACCGACACTGATGCAGTAAATGTTACCAACAACCCATGGCATACGGCATCTATCTGAAATCGCTGGGCTGCAGGCAGCATGGCCCCTGTTCAAGTGTACAAGGTAGCTGCAGCCACGGGGTAGATACCTTATGTCAAGGGAAGCCATGTGACTGCTAATCAAAATAAAAGCTGCCAGAAGGCGGTATTAGAGGGATGAATCAATAGTTTATATAGTATAAACAAGGACCAAAGAGGCTCAGAAAAGGAAAAGCATACAATAGAGTTCGGGTGATTGTTAACCTTCGAGAATGTACAATAAGGAAAGGGGGGGAGGGGGGAGGGGTAGGGCATGCCAGTCGGCCAGAATTCCTGGATTAGAAGCACGGCTTATTACATATACTAAGATGCTGCCCCGGCTGGAGTGCAGTATGGTTTATGGACACTGTAAAGAATCTAACGAGAGAAGTGCACTAAATCCTGAGTGGCTGGGACTTCGTACACTCACGTACTACCAACGACAACTGGGGCAGTTACGAGACACTGAGATCAAGTACTCGGAGAGGTGGGGGCGGGGGGAGAAGAGAGGAAAAAGAAGGGAAGTGAGAAAGTACAGGGCAAGTGTGTGCACAGGAGACACAGCCGCGGGTGCTGGAGAAGTCTAAGCAGAGAGCTGAAAACCAGCACAAACAGGCATTTTCTAGAAGAGGGCGGACAAGCCCTTAAGTGCCTGACCACAGTAACGAAGGAGGTAAGGAGGGGCAGGGCTGTGCAGCTCACTCTTACACAGACACACTCACACCACGTTACTGATGAACTCGAGTCGGTGCCTAGAGACTGCCACTTTAAGACAAAACAAGGAAATTTAAAGAGGTGACGGGCAGAGAAGGAAGAAAAAGGTGGCACCCCCCCCCAAAAGACGAAGCTACTAAGAATGTAGCTCGCCACATAGGCATGAAGACACCATACCTCAGCAAGAAAGGCTGTGGGGGTGGAGTGGGAGGGAGGGGAAGGGTGGGGAAGGAGGGGGAAGGAGAAACACCCCCACGTGGATGGCCAATTGAGCAAGAAGGAAATGACTGCCAGCAAAAGGATGCTCTCTTCCAAAGAGCTGTGCACTGGAAGAGACGAGAAAGGCTGGTACCGAGAAAGGCTGGTACCGAAGGGGGACTGGGGTGTCCGGGGGGAGGGGCCTGGGATAGCTTCTGTGCCGAGAGAGCTTATAAAGACGCAGGAAGAACAAAACAAATGGGGGCCCGAGAAAATGGAGACATGTTTGTCTCAGATGAGAAGAGGGGCTTCTTCTTTTTTTAAAAACTTATTTTAATGTTTATTTTTGAGAGAGAGAGAGAGAGAGGGAGAGCGAGCACTAGCTGGGGAGGGGCAGAGCGAGAGAAGGAGAGAGACACAGAATCGGAAGCAGGCTCCAGGCTCTGAGCTGTCAGCACAGATCCCAGTGCAGGGCTTGAACACGTGAACCACGAGATCATGACCTGAGCTGAAGTCGGACGCTTAACTGACTGAGTGACCCAGGCGCTCAGCATCCCTGATGCTTTTAGAAAACAAGCAAAGGGGGCGCCTGGGTGGCTTAGTCGGTTAAGCATCCGACTTCCGCTTAGGTCATGATCTCGCGGTTCGTGGGTTCGAGCCCCGCGTCGGGCTGTGTGCTGACTGCCAGCTCGGGGCCTGGAGCCTATTTCAGAGTCTGTGTCTCCCTCTCTCTCTGACCCTCCTCTGCTCACACTGTCTCTCTCTCTCCTAGAAATAAATAAAAATATTAAAAAAAAAAAAAAGAAAGAAAACAAGCAAAGTTTGCCATAAGGATTAACTTTCTTAGTAGTTGCTGGTGGGAGTGTAGACCATTAACATTTTCTGGACTACATTGTGGGAATATGTAATCAAAGCCTTTTTTTTTTTTTTTAATTTTTTTTTTTTAATGTTTTATTTATTTCTAGGAGAGAGAGAGAGACAGCGTGAGCAGGGGAGGGTCAGAGAGAGAGGGAGTCACAGACTGAAACAGGCTCCAGGCTCTGAGCTGGCAGTCAGCACAGAGCCCGACGCGGGGCTCGAACCCACGAACGGCGAGATCATGACCCAAGCGAAAGTCGGACGCTTAACCGACTAAGCCACCCAGGCGCCCCTCAAAGCCTTTTAAATGTTCATATATGCTGACCTTGTGAATCGTTTCTAAAAATGTAAGCAAAAAAAAAAAAAAAAGAAAAAAGAAAGGTGAGAGACAAAGATTTAAGTGTAAGCATGCTCAAAGTATATTTTAAGAATAAAAATTGATAATGTCTAATAAAAGGGGTAAAGTATATGTCTATGTGACAGAATAACTATGTAGCCATTAAAAACCAGGCACTTAAAGAATATTAAATCACACAGGAAAAACACTGATATGATGCATTTAAAAAGCAAGACAGAGAATATACTATGATTCCAATCTTGTAAAGTAGACGCTTAAACAGTTAGAACTGCTCCCCCCATAATATCCCTAAATGTATCTAGGTAATTTATTTTTAAACATTAGCAAGATATAGGTTTTATATTCTTCTGTATTTTACAAATGTCCTACTTTTGTATTAAAAAATATTTTACCAAAAAGAATGGGTTTTCAAATAACGTTGCTGGAAAAGTTTGTGTTCATTAACAGCAACAACAAGAACTGCTCACACTATATATAAACATAACTCCAAATGAACCATGGACCCCAATGTAAACTCTACAACTATAAAAATTTTGGGATAAAACACAACTTGTGACATTCAGTTACTCAAAACTTCCCTGGCTATGACATTGAAGCCTCAACCTATAAAACAACCTCAATAAACTGGATTTCATCAAGATTTAAGACTGCTCTTCAAAAGACAATGTTCAAAAAATGAGAAGATGAGCCGCTAGAAGAAAATCCTTGCAAAGCCTAAATCTGATAAAGACCTTATCCCCCGAATATACTAAGAACTTCCAAAAGTCGACAATAAGAAACAACGAAATTGAAGGATGGGAAAATATCTGAATGGACATCTCACCAATGAAGATATATGGATGGCAAATAAGCACATGAAAATAGGCTCAACATCATGGGTCCTTACATAAATGCAAATCCGCACCTCAGTGAGACGGTGCCATCTACCCCACTAGGGCGACTAAAATGAATCTGACTGCACCGAGTACTGGTGACGATGGAGAGCAAACGGAACCCCTACGACCAGCAAGAAGGTAAAAAAAAATGAAATCACTTTTAAAAAGTCTGGCAGTCTCTTAAAATGTTGAACATGTGTCTACCATACGACACAGCCATTTCACACCTACGTCTTTACCAGGAGATAGGAAAACCTGAATCGATGCAAAGACTCATACACGGATATTCAGACCAGCTTTAATTGTAACAGTAAAACAAAACAAAACAAAAACCCTAGATATGACCCCAATGCCCATCAATATGTTGAGTGGATAAGCAAGTTGTAGCAGATTCATGTCACAGACTACTCATCAGCCATAGAAAGGAAGGAACTATTAATACACACAGTAATATGGAGGAACCTGGAAATAGTTATGCTGAATGAAAGAAGTCAGACAGAAAAAAGTATATATGAAATGATTCCTTCTATATAAAGTTTAGGAAATGCAAACAAATCTGTAGTGACAGGAAGCAGCTCAGTGGTTATTTGGGGACAGGAGGGGGGCCTGGGAGGGACAGCTCACCAAAGGACATGAGTACACTTCTCGGAATGACGGCTATGTGCGCTATGTTGGTCGTGGTGAAGGTTTTAGGAAGGTGGACCGGTGTCACAGCTTGGCAGATGATACACGTTAAATGTGCGCAGTTTATTAAATCTCAATCACACCTCTCAATAAGCTAGATAAAAAGCCCAGGTTTTCATATTGAGAAGAACCAGATTACTGAGGATGACACACAAATCTTCATGTCAATTTACTGACATTTGCCAAAACAAAACAGAACACCAAAGCACATCACTTTCTGTGAGCTGATAAGCTACAATCCTTTATAAGGGCAATGACTCAAAATGACTAAAATCTTCCCTTCCCATGGGGGGTGGGGGGCAGAAACACAGGAATATTGGCTTCAATGTAAGAGCCACATTCAGTCCTTACTAGAAAGGATACGTCTCCGCTGCTTTGGGAGCCACATTCTCAGCTGTTGCCCGTGGAGGAAGCCGGGGAGGTTCACCTGTTGCTTTAGAGGCTGGCCCATCATACGACATGATTTACAGGCTCCAGGAATACACTCTGTTTGGGACTGAGACCCACAAATACTAAATAGTTCTGGGATAAGTTCCATTTATCAAATACCAAAGGAAGTACCCACTGAACCGATTCAATGCAGCCTCTGTACGGACCTTTTAAATATGTTAATTAGTGGTAGCCTTACAAGAAGTGCCATGCTAATTGGGAGGCTTGCGTTTGATTAATTAAAAAAAAAACGATGTTAACACTGGGGCCCAGATATGCAAAGAACAAGGATTAGCCTTGCTTGGGCAGGTGGGCAGGTAGAGGGGGTCAGAAACCGCATGGTGGGTCTGGGAAACGTGAGGCAATTTATTATTTTTGGAGCCACAGCAAGAGGCAGGCGCCGGGCCTGGGAGACTGGCGACGCGTGGAGGAGCCTTGTGTGAGTCATGTTCCCAAGGGGTGAACAGTATTAAATTATTCCGATTGATGTACGAATCATCCTAAGTGCAGCCACCTGTACAATTTGCTGCCCCCTCTCCCGTCGCCCGCCATGTTTCGAGATGATTCGGAAGACAACCGATCTTCCTGTGCTTTTGCTCCTTTCTGAAGCAGAACGGAGTGTGGATTCTCCTTTCAGTTTTTATTTAGGTTATGAACCTTTTAACCAAGAAATGTGACCTTCCGGAATTATAAACTCATTTAGGAAGGCTTTGCAGTGTTTGTCAACACGTAATTAACAAAAAGGGGTTGAGAGCCTTCAAGGTGAGGCCTCAGGTCGTCTTGCTGAAGCCCCAAACCAGGATGGGGGCCGCCCCTTCTCCTCTGCAGGACGCACCCCGCTCCCACGTGCACCTGGATTACGGAAAGGCTGCCCTCCCACAATCCGAATGGTACGGTTTGGCAACGGTCTTCACGCTGCAAACGCCTGCACCAAGTCACGGCGCCGACGGCGGAGTAGGCGACGGTGCACAGAGGCGACTGACTCGCGTTTGCCTGAGCGTCCGTCTAAATGTAACTTCCGACACCATAGTGGCTCTTAGGCATTCTCCTCTGCAAGGTGGGACTCCGCACTTACCTTGCAGTGAAAAGTCAACGGGGTCACGTATGTAAAGTCTCTGGCTTAATTTTGGGGGTTCAAAATGCAAAGCCGTGATACTCAGTGTGTTGTTCAGAAATAAGTGCCGCCCCCAAATGGCCTGATGTGCACTTAAAAATAAGGGGTCTTGTTTTTGTTTTCATTTTTCCTGCAGAATCACAGCCAAGAGAATCTCTGAAGGACAAACAACGGCAAAACTCCATGCAAAGAGGACGTCACGCACAGCTGTGATGCCAGATGAATACTGAAAGTGACGTTTGGTGAGTGGTATGCTCTTAATCTTCTCATCTCTGTGACACAGGCGGTGTGTAGCTTCAGTGTTATGGTGGTCAGTCACAGGTGACCCCAAATCGCAGCTAAAACAAAACCAATCCACGTGGAGCCCACAGTCATTGTGTGTGGAACTGAATGTTGATTTGGTAATACGTGATCGTGACCACCCAGGGATGGACCGATCCTTGCCCGTGGCTTAACTGTGGTAAAAGATTAGATTGCACCTCTGAAAATATAAAGATTACCCCAAGTCAGAGAAAATAGCTACATATCAGGGAAAAAATGTGCTCCATCGAAGTACACCAATGGTGAACAGAAATTCCACACTGGGATTTCTATACTGGACTGTCTCTTTCACAGAGCATCTCAGATTAATTCCCTACCCTCATCCTCCTGAAACTGAAGCAAGGGTTGGCAAGAGGAGTGTGAAAACGAATCCTGTCTTGCAGAGTCGGGCTGGTGGAGGTATTAGGTATGGAGGGGAGGCACAGGGAGGTGACGGGGATCCAATACTGGGGACAAAATGAGCACTCAACTATGACACACCACAAAGGAGGCTGCTCTAGTGGATGGTGACTTCTCCCAGTTTTAAAACGAGTAGGGTGTATTTTTTGAGATTTCCAAATGGTCGTGCTTGTATTACTTTTACACTCTTGCTTATTACCCCTTGGCGGAAGAAATGTTTCTAAACACCAGATGCAATTTGAACTAAACAAATTTATATTAGGTCCACTTTGGCAAACAGTACCTTTGGCAACAATGCCGTTTGTGTCAAATTTCTCTATAGGTACCTGCCACAATACTGGACTTGTTTGGTTTTTTAGAATTTTTAAAAAATGTTTATTTATTTTGAGATAGAGTGCATGTGAGCGGGGGAGGGGCAGAGAGAGAGGAAGAGACAGAGAATCCTAAGCAGGCTCCACACTCGGAGGAGAGCCCAATGAAGGAAGGGCTCGCTCTCAAGACCATGAGATCGTGACCTGAGCCGAAATCAAGAGTCAAACACTTAACTGACAGGACTGAGCCACCCAGGCACCTGTTTTAAATTTTACTGGCATTGATTTTGATCAGAAGGTAATGAATGGTACAGAGACCTGAGTATGTATTTTTCCATGTATTTGCCTATGCGAATTGCATGTTTTAGCCTTTCTGAACCTCAGTATCTTTTTTTTAATGTTTTATTTATTTGAGAGAGAGAGAGAGACAGCGTGAGCAGGGAAGGGTCAGAGACAGGGGAGACACAGAATCAGAAACAGGCTCCAGGCTCCGAGCTGGCTGTCAGCACAGAGCCCGACGCGGGGCTCGAACCCACGAACAATGAGATCATGACCTGAGCCAAAGTCAGACGCTTAACCGACTGAGCCACCCAGGCACCCCTGAACCTCAGTATCTTTAACTGCAAAGTGAACATAGTCAATTCTTGATTAAGCAGGATATCCAGAAAGTAAGGTAGAAGGTCACAGAAAATCATGGCTAAAACAGAATTGGTCACAACGATACACAGACTTGTGGTCCTTTTGCTTTTTACACTGAATTTCATTCGGGTAACATAAAGCTACCAATCAGTCCATACTGGGCCAGAGGGGGAGAAGTGACTCAATAAAGTGATAAAATAAGTGATACTCTCCCAGAGGGGGAGAGTATCAATAAAATAGCAAAGAAACTCTGGAGTCTGTCTCCAGAATCTTCCGGCGAAGCCTACAGAAGAAGCCCCATCACACCAGAGATCTTGCTCTTTACTGTCCATTTCCAGGGCCCTGATATCTAGAACAGTGGAAGCAGAAGGGGATACTCAAATATTTATTGAACGAACAGCAGGAGGAAGAGAAAAGAGGGAGGGAGGGAGGGAAGGTTTCCATTCTGCTGGCCAAACGTGGAAGAAAACAGTTGCCCAACCTACCTGGTTCCCTTTGTGAATGATTCAGAGTTGACTGAATATTTAAAATTTGGAAATTCTCTCGGATTTCCCTGGAGGATCTGGCAACCGGGAACACCTTGCTCTCCTTCTCGGCCCACCCTCAACAGAGACCAGGACACTGTAGTCACTGTGCCACCTTGTGGTCGTGTCTAGCAAGTTCGTCTTCCTCAATAGGCCATTAGAGTCTCCCTCCCTCCAGGAATGGGCTGTAGAAGAGTAAAGTTCTGGATCAATACGTCTCCATCACCTAGTTCAACTGCCACGGAAAACAGAAAATTTACTTAGTCACCATCAAGTAGTGTGTCACTCTAGAAGGGAAGGTGTCCCCAGAGAGTATTTCTAAGTACTGATAACACAACATAGAAGGTAGAAGATGCCCTAAAATAAGGATAGATTAAGAATAACGGGAATTCGCAGAGACAAAAGACCCACTCGAGCTTTGGAGAGGAACACTTGGGGAGGAAGAACAAGTGAGTGGAGAGAGAGAAGACGTGGAGATGTCAAGGGGGGCTGGGAGGTGGGGTGCAGCCGCCACGGGAGGGGCAGGTCAGGGGATGAGGGCGGGGCCTTTGCAAGGGCAGTTATTTCTCCCTTGGCTGGCGCTGATGGTGGCTTAAGAAAGGGAGCGGGAAATGAGGCTGTAGAAAGGTGGGCTGAGAGGGGCCAGAAGGCTGTGAAAGGGCTGGAGGAAGCCAGGCATGGGGGGAAAGGGCACTTTTGTGGGTGAGGTCAGACTCCGTTGTGTCTGTGGACGCACCCTTGTCTGGTGGTTACCAGGGGTCAAGTGCACCAGCTGCGATGCCGTGGGGAAAAAAATGACTGACTTTTTTGCAGCGGGGGTTCCCTCAGCTGAAAAGGGAGATCATTAGACCCGACGGGTCGCTCTGAGGGATAGATGGGATCCGATATCACACGCGAAGCACACACCACAGTCATCGGCACTGAAGAGCTGGACTAATGTTGCAGAACACCAACAGCACGAAGCCCTTGAATGGCCGTGTGTTTAACAGACAAGGGAGAACCAGCACAGGCTTTGAAGGGCAGGGGAAGGATGAGAGCTGACGATGGCCTGAGACAGAGACACAGGAGCGAGAGCGCTCATGACACACGGGTGTTCGGGAGAAGGAGCGTGGGGAGGGGCCTAGGAGGACCCGTACTGCTCACAGAATGGACGGAAGAGGCTCCTCAGTGGAGGGTGGGAGGAACCCCACTGAACAGGAGGAAAAACCAGGTAGCTGGAAGTCCGAAAAGCAAAAGGAAGAGAGGGATTCATGGAGACGGCGGTCAAAGGAAGAACTAAATTCTACTCTCTTTTGATCTGGAGACATGTAGGTTTTTAGCAGTCTTGGAAAGAACTATTTCAGGAGATGGAGGAACTAGCATGGAGCGCTGAGGTTGAGGAAGGGGTGCGAGGCAAGAAATCTGAGGCTCGAAGCTCTTTAGAGAAATGGTATCAGCTGAAGGGGAAGGTACAGAGAAGGGTGAGCTTTCTGTCGCTGTGTTTGCTCTGAAGCTGGCAGAGGCCTGGCCCGTTTATCTGTTGACAGGATGAGGGAAAGGACCATGGGTTAGTGGGATGAGGCCCAAGGCACAAGAGCCGTTCCAGGAGGACAGGCTACGTGCAGATGCTGACCCAAAGGCCACACAGCACACGGGGGGGGGGGGGACAGAGAAGACGGGAACCAGCACTGCCTCACAGAGGCGGAATGCCTGCGCATGACTTTCAACGACGAACAGGCCCTGAGTGGGTGGGCAGAAGGAGGTAAGAACATTCCAGCAGTGGAAATGGCATGAGGGTGGCCATGTGAAACCACACTGATGAGCCTGAGGAACTGCAGTTTGGTGCTGTGGGGGTGCAAATGGGAAGGGAGCCAGAGAGGAACCTGGGCCCAAATCCTGACAGGCTTTGGGCTCTCGCTGTTGTTTCAGGACCACTTTACACATGCCGCTTCTAGATCACCTGGTGATATGGCTGTCCATCGGGAAGCCCAGGAAAAGCAGCAGCAAGGAGGGAGGATTGATTCTTCCAGGCTTGGGAGTACTAAGCTGGGAATGTGGGCAGGCGATATGGTAGAACGTTCTGGAGCACTAGCAAGAACAAGCCGGGGCAGCAGAGAGCAAGTGAACAGAGACCTAGAGAAAAGGAGAGGTGGAGAGCGTCCACAGTGCGAGAAGACAGGGTCCAGCAGCAAAGGCGGTAAGTGGAGTGAAGGGGACCCAAGCTGTGGTCAGCGAGGCTCACCCCAGGGCTCAGATTCACAGAGGTGAGCAGCGTGAAGTGATGACACTCCGGAAGTCGTAATGCAAATGTGACGCAGTTTTAGTATGTACAATAGTGTCAGAGAATCTTGATTACAAGGTTTGAACCTTCCTAATATTTAGATTTCTCAGTTGACCACCCCACCCCGGCCCCAGTTAATATTTAAAAGTACCAACAGAGGTGCCAGTTTGAATCCTTGTTTTTTAAGAAAGAAGTTAGGTAATGTGAATAATCACTTCCTTAAGTTATTTGTGTTGAAAATTCTGATTAGTTCCGAATTTGGCAAGTGAGTTTTTTTCCCTTCACTGTAACTTGCACTTGTAGGAGGAATCTACTTTCACTTATCCTGCAATGTCAATGATCTAAAACTGGGGGGAAAAGAACCGGAAAGGAGGAATAGGGCTCTGAACAGCCAAAGTAGAGATTATGAATCCACACCCTTCATGTGCTTTACGATGGCCCCCATCTGGTGCCAAGCTCTCAGGCAAAATGAGAACAAGTCGGGGTACTGGGATTTCTGGCACAGGGAACATGAGCGGTCTCAGCTGTCAAAGGCAAGTATAACAATGGCGGCAAGCGGTGGCAGATCGGAGGAGAAAACATATGAAAGATAAATATGCACAAGAAAAATCAAAAAGCACAGACAGCAGCAAGCTTTCTCCAAGTGGTCAAGGCCTATGTTGGGGAGAGTTAAGGAAGTGGGCACTCCCATGTGCTAATAATAACTGAAGATGTCCTCCTGGAGGTCAAACTGGCCATGCAGTTGCCAAGCCAAGGAAAGCATTATTTTCCTCCACCCATTTCCCACCTAAGAACTTATCTGAAAAAAATAACGCAAGGTGCACACAAAGGTTTATGCGCAAGGCCATTTGTCACTGCTTCTTTAAAGGCTCAAAATAAGCTGCACAGTCAATACCAGGACAAGGTGAAATAAATCATGGTGCTGACTCACAAGCAGCTAGCTTGTGAGGAATACGTAGAAATAATGTGCAAGTACATGGGAGATAACCTTCACACGATGCTAGGTTTTCAAAAAGTAGGATATAAAGCAAAGAAGATCTCAATTTGGCTTACAAAGGTATTACCTATATGGTTTAAAGAAAAAAAATTACCTGTTCATATTTAACATTTTGATGATGTAAACTTTTTTTTTTTACTTTTTTTTGGTGGGGGGCCACCAGGGGAGCTCAGCCAGTTAAGCGTCCGACTTCAGCTCAGGTCATGATCTCACGACTCGTGGGTTCAAGCCCCGCGTCGGGCCCTGTGCTCAGAGCCAGCTCAGAGCCTGGAGCCTGCTTCATATTCTGTGTCTCCCTCTCTCTCTGACCCTCCCCTGCTCACGCTGTCTCTCTCTCTCTCTCTCAGAAATAAATAAAACATCTAAAAAATCATTTATGATTTTATGAATCATTTATGATTGGAACCCATGAACCATGAGATCATGACCTGAGCCAAAGTCGGACGTTTAACTGACTGAGCCACCCAGGCGCACCTGATGATATGAACTTTTAATATTACGTCAGAAAGAATCCAATGTCTGCATTTACTCAACATACATGCATGGTATTCTTGCTTATAGCACTTAACGTAATATTTACTTCTTCCACAAATTCAACCCTTCCTACTTTTCTTTCTAGGTGACTCTAACATGTTTGGAGGTAAGAGCAGCACCTGAATCTTACGTAAAATGAGGGGCCACTGAAGCATGTCAGGCAGTCCTAAAGGGATGCAGTTAACAAGCAACAGACCTGCAGGAAATTCTATAGGACTATCTAAACCACACCAAGAAGACCCCACTTCTTCAACAAGTACATTTTAAGGGTGAACAAAGGGAAGGGGTAACCAGTGGGTCAGAAAAGATTTAAGAGATGTTATCAGCTCCCTGTAGATATGGACCCTATGGGTCATGCAAACTGTTAAAAAAATATGGACACAACGGTAGGGATTTGAACATTTCTAAATATTTGACGATGTTAAGATGTTGTTTTGAGGTGTGATCATCGTATTGTGCTGTCTCTAGAAAGAGTCTGTATGTTTTGGAAATTCACCGAAAAAAATGTAATGATATGAAATAATTTTGCATCAAGAGAGTCCACAGAAGAGGTACACAGGGGTAGGGGACAGACAAATTAGGACTACCTACTGAAGTGGTAACTGTTGAACCTGGTTATGGAAATATGAGGATCATTCTAGCCTCGATGCTTGTGTGTACCTCAAGTATTCTATAATAAAACGTTTAAGAAATTCTCTAAAAGCAGCACCACACATAACTTACATGGTAAAAACCATATGTGATGTGTTACAAACTGCATGAGTGCTTAATAAAAACCGGTGGACAGTGACAAAGTCAGAAGTTATTTACGTGTAGTTTATGCCACTCACAACTTCTGGGAACTAAGGAATGCGCATGCTCATTCCTGAAAGCCTGGCTCTACCACAAAGGTCACAGGCCATTCAACTGATGTGCACAACTCAACTGAAGCCGGGGATTTCCTTGTGCTTGTATGTAAACGTAACACCGTAACTAGGATCTTTAGTCACGGCCTTTCAATTATATAAATTATTTCTTAGAAACAAATCATCTGGGAGAGGGTTTTTAACATTTAGGTTTTCAAATAATTACTTCGCAGACAATGAGCGGGTAATTTTTAGCTCTACGAGGGGTGGAGAATAAATTGGCCCACAGGATCAGGGAACTGTGTCGGGCTGGGAGGTGGGTGAACACGGTGGCCTGTGGCAGTAATGGAAGCAGAAGGGCTCTGTGTCATGGAACGACAGACCAGGCATGGGGGAAGCCTCTGCTGGACTTGGCAATGGGGATGGGGGTACGTGTGCAGGCAGGGTCTGCGGAAAAAAGAGGAAGGCTGGATGGAGGTGGTAAAGTCACGTGAGGGCTTGGAGAGCCCTGAACGTGTCCACCAGCTGAAGAAAAACAGCCAATGCGGGGCACACATTTCCATAGTCAAGGGGACAGGAAAAGAGATGGTGAGCCATGGGCAGGAGAGCGAGCTTCCCACCAGGCAAGAGGAGAAGGGGTTAGGGTGCAAATAAGGTTTGTGGTCAGAGGATGGACTGTAGATAGGGCATATCTGATAGACTCCATTTCCTCAGTGAACTCAGGGCACTTATCTAATGTCTATTACAAATTCTAATTAGAATCCCTATTAGTCTACTAACTGTTAATAGATTAGTATTAATCATCGGATCACAAAATATTAAACATTTCTATTTTATTAAATAACAAAATAGAATGTAAATATAAAGGAAGTACTAATTATGTAACAGATTAATATTTGTCTGTTAGTAGACTCTCAGATTATTAGAGATGCGAGTTCTATGACAACTATTATCATAGGCATCATTATTAGCTAGAATTTCATAGAACAGAGTGGACAGGGTTGCTTAGAAAACAAAAGCCATTTGAGCACTTATGGGAACCAGGTATTTTTGCTGAGAATCTTGTTCAGGCACCATCTAATACTTAGATACTGGACTTCTCTGAGCCTCATTGTCTTCCTCTGTTGAGTGGGGGTCGGAGTCGTTGGGAGCGTTAAAAAGGCCCCTGTAGGTAAGCGTGCAGGCCAGCGGGCACAGAGTAAAGCACCTCACAGTATCAGGGGGATACTGTTGCTCCAGAAGTGAGCTACGTCCCCCAGTCCCCGGCTCCGCAGCAGGGCCGCCGGCCACCACGTCCCTCCCCGCGGCAGCCAGCCAGCCTGCCCGGGCCACCGGCCACGCGGCCAGGGCAGCACAGGAGTGAGCGTGGGCAGGGAGGGAGGTGCGGCGGGCAGAGTGGGGCTGGCGGGGCCATGATGAGGTCCAGCCTCGGCGTCTCAGGACGGCTGGACGGGTGACCGCCACGAGGAAGCCCAGAGCCACTGCCAGCAGCCGGGGACAGCCTGTCCAGGCCCCTGCCTGCAGCTCTAAGGACACACGGCGTCCTGCAGTCTGGAGGCCCGGCTTCCTGCGCAAGAGGGGACCGGAGAGGGGGAGGGGCCCCTGAGGAGCTCTGGGTAGGTGAGGCCACAGGGGTCACGCGGCCTCCACTTCCAAGTGGTAGCGCGCAAGCCTCGCAAAGCCTGCCCAGCACCTGTTGCGTGAAGCTACGGGGACGGGGGGGGGGGGGGGGGGGGGGGGGGGGGGGGGGGGGTCCCCGAGCGCAAGTCAAGCAGGCTGTAGGCCAGGGGCTAGACCACGGGCACTAACGCAGGACTCCGGGGGCACAGAAGAACCGCTGAGTCAGGCGTGAGGGGGGAAAAGAGACCTGCGAGCTGAAGGGCTCAGGAAGCCAAGGGCATGGTGGGCTGGGGTTGGTGCTTCAGGTAGCGGCCTCGGGTGCGCGCTGAGCCGAAGGCTTCCCAAGTCCACTGCCGACGCTGCCCTTTATACGGACTCCCAGCGTGGCTGTGATGATCGTGCACCTTTTACTCGGAACTGTGCAAATGTCCGCTCGTTGCAGTATGTTAACTGGGGGCGCAAGCAGTAAGGTGTGACCCTTCCAGAGACGTGTGAGCTGAAGGGGACAGACTGGAGTTCAGGTGCCCTCCGCGGCCACGTACAGACCGTCCTCCGGGAAACGCAGTGCGGGCGTCGGAACACGTTCCTCCCCGGGACCGGGAGGCGCAGCGAGCACGCACCTGCCCCGAGTCGGGGTGCGGCGGTGGCGCCGGGACCGGACAGTGGGGACGGCGGGGCTCTCCCCTGTGGAGTCCGTCTCACCGCCGCGCACGGCTGCCTCTCTGCCCTCCTGGGATGTGTGACGTACGTGTGGCTCCCTCTGCGGGTGTGCGTCTGTGTGAGCGCACTCGCATGTGGGTGCCAGTGCTCGTCTGCATCTGTCTACTGTCCTGCTTTCCCGGGGCGGGGGGGTGTCTCTCTCCCCTCTCCTGCTGTGTGTGTTTGGGCATCCCTGGGGGGGGTCCTTCTCTTCCCTCTGGGAGGGAGTCTGTCTCACCTCTAACCCGGGGAGGGGGGGGTCTGTCCCGCTCTGCGGGTGCCTGTGTTTGTGTCTAGCTCCTTCCGGGCACGGGGGTGACGCCCCTCCCATCCAGGATGCTAAGTGTGATGCGCCTCTCACGACCCTGTGGGCTGTGTCTCCTCTCACGTCCCGGTGTAAGTGTGACTCTGGCCTACCTTCCTGGGGTACGTGTTTTTCCTCCGCCCCCAAGGTCAGTGTCTCTCCGGCAGCCTATTATGGGCTGGAATGGGTCTGTCCCTCCCTCCTTCCACCTTCTGGACGGGTGCCACCCCCTCCCCCACCCCTGGGTGCGCCTAGGCTGGGGAGAGACAGTCTCTGTATCTCTGCCCTCTCTGGGCGTGAGCTGGGCGTGCAGCTCGCTCGCTCCCTCCCCTGAAGCGTGGACACGAACTCACACATCCGTCTACAGGCACCCGGTGCACACGTCTCCCCCGCCCACGCGTGTCCGGTCCGCGTGTCTGTGGGTCCCCTCCCCGGGCCTCCGCTGTGCGCAGCGTCTCCCCCACGCCCGTCTGGCTGTCCTTTGGGGTGTCCTGGTCCCCGCGGGCTCACCGCAAGGCCTGCTGCGGGCGCGGAGGGGGCGTCTACGTCTCGGGCACGGCTCGGGCTGCGCAGGGAGAAGGCCATGGGGGCGGGGGGCAGCACAGCCGCCTCCCCACGTCCCGGCCTTCATGGCTAACAGGCGGCTAGCTGCCAGGCCGGAGGGCCAAACCCAGGCCCTTCTTGCTGCCTTGTCTACGGGCCCGGGCCGAGGACGCAGATGACACACGCTGGCCGCTGCTCCCCGCAGCCCCCCTGCCCAGACAGTTAGGGTGGGCCCGGCTCCTGGGGCCCCGGCCAGTGAGGAAGCCGGCCGTGCCCAGGATGCCAGCAGCGCCCGAGTGCAGGGGTGGGAGCTGGCTGCACCGGCGCAGAGGCGTCATCACCCCAGTGAGACGGGCAGGGCGGGGGCAGGGGTGGGAGGTGCGAGCTGGGAGGCCCGGAGTCCCAGGGCGGCGCTCTCAAGGGCGCCAGGGACGGACGCTGCGCTGCGGGCCGGGCCCTCCGGCCACGTGGAAGGGGCAGCCGGCGGCAGGGGCCGGAGCTGGGACCACGGTGCGTCCGGCTGTCCCGCAGCGGACACACGCAGTCCTGCGGCGGGGCTCTCTGGCCTCACCCCTACCTCGCTCCCCGCCCTGGCCGGGCTCCTCCCCGGCCTGGCAGGGTCTCCTGTGCAAGCGTCCCTTGTCCTGGTGTAGGCCACTACCCGCTGTCCCTGAGGGCCCCTGTCCCAGCCCCCCAACTCGTCGTCCTCCCGGCCCCCGGCTCCTTCCGCACCACCCGCCGCGGGCCGCGAGGACGCTCTAGATCCACCTCCGTCCTCAGCCCGGCTCGGGTCGGCCCGGCCCCCGGCAGGCCCTCCCGCAGGCCCGCCGAGGGCGCCAGGTGACGACGCTGTCCTGGCCACAGGTGCGGACGTCCGTGTAACAGGCAGGGGGGCCCCCGAAGCCCTCCCCACGCGGGAGTGGAGGGCAGAGCTGGCAGGGGTGGGGGCTGAGAGCCCTGGGAAAGGCCCGGAGGGCGCAAGAATGGGGCACCGCAGGAGGAGGGCGCACAGGGGTGCGGGGAAGCCAGGCGAGGGGGGGCATGGCCACCCTGCAGGCAAGCTGCCGGGTTGGGGGGCTGATGGGCGTTCTCTTCGGCCAACAGAAACCAGTGGGGCAGGGCCAGGAGAGGGGGGGACGGCGGACGAGACTGGGCTGGGACGGGAAGCGAGCAGATACTTGGTGGGGGGCGGAGGCAGAGGTCTTCTACATTTTGTTTCCGACAGGGAGGGGGGAGCAGGTGAGGGGGGGGATGGGAAGTGCCAGGAGGGAGGGGTGAGCGTAACCCAGTCGGCTCCAGCCGACTGATGCATGCCTCCCAAGGCCTCGAGGCCCAGCCTCCCCTAGACAGCTCCCCGCGGCTCCGCTAACGCGTGGCCTACCCTCAGGACTCTTCCAGAAAAGCTAGAGGTAAGGAAGGGGTGGCCGGGGAGCGGCGTGGGTGGCCCCGGTCTTCTCTGCGGACGGGGCAGGTTATCCGGTGCGAGGGTCGGGGGGCCAGGGTGTGAGGACTGAGAACCAGTGAGGAGGGGGCTGAGCCAAGGGGCACTAAAGACCCCACTGTGACTCTCAGGGGGGCTCATTCTCTAAGCATAAAGGTCTTTCAGGGTGGCATTCACGGTCTGGTACATCCTGGCCCCAGTCCCCCTTTCCAGCCTCATCGGCCATCACTCTGCTCACCCCGCCATCCTGTACTCACTCCAGTCCCGGGTCAGGGCCCGGCACGCGCCCCAAGCCCAGGTCACCCTCCCTGTTCTTCGTCCTCCCCTCCCATGCGCTGCTCTAGGGCCTCCTCTGTGGATCGAACGATCTACTGCTGTCAAGCCACTTCTTCCCTGATACGCCCGCGGAGGTTTTATGTCTCTGCAGTGCAAGGACTGGGCCCCCATCAGAAGTCCCCACCGAAGGGACCGGGGGTCTGAAGGAATGGTAAGGCCGTAAGTAAAACTACTTGAGTCTGAACTGCTAGCTTTGGGGACGCTGAGGGGTTGAGAAGCTACGCTTCCATCCAGGCACCTATGTCAAAAAAGGCCTTTGAAAATGTGTATCTCGAACTTGCCAGTGAGCGTGGGACCAGTGACAAGGCTCTGAGTCACGTGCACAGCAGCGGCCCACTGCTTCGAGTCTGCGCTGCAGTGACACGTCTGTACCTCTCTTCTCGCACCCACGGGCTCCATTTCTTCTGGATTCGGAACGGACGTTACTCTCCTAAGTCATCGTCCCCTCCTCACAAAGCTACAGCGCCTTCTACAGCACAGAGCGCAAACTCCCTGGGCTGGCAATCAAGGCTGCGGGCACCCCGGCATCAGCACACCTCTCCAGGCTCGCCTGGTGCTGCCCCCAACACAGCACCCCTTCCAGTCAGACCGCAGGCGGCCTGGTATTCCCGGCCCGCGACAATCAGCACACTTCTGCCCCCTCACCTCTGCTGAAACCATTCAGTTCACCTGAAGGCCCTCCCTTCTTTCTGCCCATTCTTAACTCAGGCCTGCTGAAAGCCCACCTCAAGTTCACCTCTTCCCCCCTCAGAGTACCTATGATTTTTACAGTCTATACCATTCATTTTGCATTTTTAAAAAAAGTTTATTTCTTAAGAGAAAGAGAGAAAGAATAGGGCAGAGAGGGAGAAAGAATCCCAAGTAGGCTCCATACTGCCAGGGCAGAGCCTGATGCGGGGCTCAAACTCGAGAACCATGAGATCATGACCTGAGCTGAAATCAAGAGTTGGACGCTTAACTGACTGAGCCACCCAGGCGCCCTTTGTTTTGCATTTTAAGATACACTGCCTGTGTTCCCTTTCATACATCAACCTGCCGTCCACAAGGTGTGAAAGAAAAACAAAGAAAAGGTAGAAGGCAAGTATACGTGCCCTAAGAGGGATAGGAAGCACCTTTCCGAATTCTGGCTCCCATTTGGAGAATAAAGAAACTTCAAGAAGTAGATGGTTTGAGAAGGGGCTTGCTGGACAGGGACGATGTGGCTGGGTATGTGAGAAACGCACTGCAGGGACTGGCCAAAGTAAAACACAACGAAACAAAACAAAACTTGGGCACAGTCAAATGTGGGGTGTGGCTCTCAATCCCCGAAGTCTGCGAAGGTAAGCACATGAATAACAAACTCGGGATCTGGAACTTAACTTGGACTTTGGGAGGACCTGGGATGCCACTAAATTCTTTCAGTTCTCCTGAGTGGTAATATCACCAGTGACACTTCTGTCTCCGAAGCCTAATATCTGAAATTAACTAAACGAGGCACTATTTTCAATGGTCACAATAGAGAATTACATCGCTTACTGAACGACAACCATTCAAAAATTCAAAAAGAGATACTATTCTGATGCTGAATGGCTTTGTTATAAATGTGCTTTAAAGCAAAAACTGGTAAGACTATACCTGGTGAGGTCATTAAATCCTATAAAACACAGTTTAGGTTTATGTTTTTTGAAATCTCCTTTAACTTAGCAAATTTATAAGCCCCCCCTAATTTCCAACATATGCCTTAAAAATAAGTAGGCATGCAGCACTTTCTAACTTGAGTTAGCATCAACCATATGACTGAAAATTTCATCTTTACAATTTTTTAAAATAAAAATATAGGTTCCAATCTGGATATAACTTAGGTTTACACTAGCAAATTAATGTACCATAACTAGCTGACACGGCCAGACTTATTTACAGTCCATTCTAAAGACTTACATATACAAAGTAACAGAATTCTAGTTTCGGAAGTCACCATTGCCCCTTGCATTTACATCATGCCTGCACTTCAAAGACTGTGGTATAAATACAATGAGAGAATATAGGTAAAAGAAAATACTGCTCTCCAGCCAAAGTCCTTTATAACGGACGGATGGCATTAATACACAAAATATTTTGGGTGATATTATTTAAAAGTCATGTTGGCTAATGATTCGGGGAATAATTTGACCAATCAAGTTAAGTTTCTTTTTCTTTTAAACAGAAACAGTCTCTTTTTTGTGCTCATTTTGGTTTTGCTTTTTTACTAAGAACTTTTAACTAAGACTTGGCTAAAATAAAACATCTTATAATAGCTCTCATCTTTAAAGGATCAAACCCTCTGTGTTCTTATTTGATCAATTTCAAGCCAGCTTAAAAACACTTGTACGGCTCCACCTTAGTTTAGTGAAGTGATCGATGAAAGAGATAAAGGCGTTTACCTTTAAAAGTCCTCAAATTTCATTTTTGGCAGCTGAATGCCACACTTCCGAACTGTGTAACTTCAAAAATCTAGATGTAGTGCGGCCTTAGATACAGAAGCACGGCATACTCAAGTACCTTTAGAATTTACTGTAAGATGTATGCTCCGTTTTCAGAAGTGGTTTTGGACGTTACCGCTGGATAGAAAGCACAGAAAATTCATGCATGCGGTACAGAGGCACTGCCATACACAGGGTGGCAGCACTGAGAACAAAATGCAGGCAACGGCAGAGCACTTGAATGGCCCAGGCAGCCACACACAAGTGTGCCCGGAATCCGATGATGAAAACACTTCTTAGACACACGGCTATTTTGGTTTTAATTAAGAAATTCCTTTTAATTCTGGCAGAGGTATCCTGCATCTTAGAAAAGCTCTTATGAGTCAGCCTCTGGATGTGATCAATTGCACTTTTTTCAAAACAAACTTTCCCTTCCTCTTCCGGCACTGATAAAAGGTAAACTGAGTACCATTAAATTTAAGAACCACATTAGACCCAGTGCTTAAGTGGAGCAGCTGTACCTTAAGTGTGTGTACGTACACACACACACACACACACACACACACACACACAACTTCTGTTGCTGTTTTGTGGGGTTCTTTCCAATGGATTTAAATTAAAAACAAAAACAGCTCATCTATTTCTCTCACCCTTGCCCCACCCTGTGCCTCTGGCAACTACTAATCTGTTCCCCGTATGTATGAGGTTGGTTTTATTATTATTTTTTTAATTTCTCACATATAAGAAAGATCATAAAGCACTTGTCTTTTTCTGTCTTCATTTAACATAATGACCTCAAGGTCCATCCATACTGTCACAGATGGTGAGATTTCGTTCTTTTTTATGGTTGAATAATATTCCAGTGTGTGCGTGCGTGCGTGTGTGTGTGTGTGTGTTGTTCCCGTATCCTGGCTATTGTAAATGGGGGCATACATATTCCTACAAGTTAGCATTTTCGTTTACTTTGGATAAATACACAGAAGTGGAATTGCTGGGTGGTACAGTACTTCTATCTTTACTTTTTTGAGGAACCTCCATACTATTTTCCACAGAGGTTGTACCAATTTCCATTTGCACCAACGGTGAGCAAGGTTCCCTTTTCTCCACATCCTTGCCAACTCTTGTAATTTTTAGTCGTATTTAAATAGCCATCCTAACAGATGTGGGGTGATATTTATCTCCTTGTAGTTTTGGTCTGCATTTCTGTGATAATTAGTGATGTTGAGCATCTTTTCATGTATTTGTTGGTCATCTGCATGTCTTCATTGGAAACATGTCTATTCAGATCCTCTGCCCGTTTTTTAATTGAATTGTTTAGGTTTTTGGTTTGTTTGTTTGTTTGTTTTTGCAACGGAGCTGTATGAGTTTATATATATTTTGGACATTAGCCCCTTATCAGATAAATGATTTGCAAATATTTTCTCCCATTCAGTAGGTTGATTGTTTTTTCATTTTGTTGATGGTTTTCTTGCTGTGTACAAGCTTTTAGGTTTGATGTACTCCCATTTGTTTATTTTTTCTTTTGTTGCTTTTGGTGTCAGATTCTTAAAAATCATCACCTATGCCAAGGAGCTTACTATTTTTTTTAATAGGGGTTTTAAGGTTTCAGGTCTTCTTTTCTTTAAATTTTTTAACAGTTTATTTATTTATCTTGAGAGAAAGAGAGCATAAGTGAGGGAAGAACAATGAGGGAGGGAGAGAAAGAATCCCAAGCAGGCTCCACACTGCCAGTGCAGAGCCCGATGCAGGGCTCAAACTCACGAACCATGAGATCATGACCTGAGCTCAAATCAAGAACTGGACATTTAACCAACTGAGCCACCCAGGTGCCCCATTTCAGGTATTATATTCAAGTCTTTAATCTATTTTTAGTTAATCTTTGTGTATGGTATAAGGTAGTGGTCCGGTTTCATTCTTTTGCATGTGGCTGCCCAGTTTTCCCAGTACCATTTATTGAAGAGAGTGTCCTTTCCTCATTGTATTCTCGGCCCCTCCTGGTGGTACATGTGTGGGTTTATTTCTGGGCTCTTTATTCTGTTCTATTGCTCTATGTGTGTGTTATATGCCAATACCATATTGGTTTTTTTTTTATACTGTTTTGATTACTATAAATTTGTAATATAGTTTGAAATCAGGAAATTTGACACCTCCAGCTTTGTTCTTCTCAAGACTATTTTAGCTCTCTGGTATCTTTTGTGGTTCCAGACAAATTTTATGACTGTTTGTTCTCTTTCTGTGAGAAATGCCCTTGGAATTTTAATAGGGATTGCACTGAATACATAGATTGCTTTGGGCAGTATGGATATTTGGTCAATATTAATTTTTCTAATCCATCAGCATGGGATATCTTTCCATTTGTTTCTATCTTCTTCAACTTCTCTCATGTTTTCTAGTTTTCAATATATATAGGTCTTTCTGTTCCTTGGTTAAATTTATGCCTAGGTTTTCTTTTTGATGTAATTACAAAAGGTGATGTTTTCTCAATTTCTTTTTGATAGTTCGTTATTAACATATAGATACATTATACACTTTTGTATATTGATTTTGTATCCTGCAACTTCACTGAGTTTGACTATTAAATTTAACGGTTTTTTGATGGCGTTTCCATATATAGCATAACACTGATGGAGTTTCCATATATATATCACACTATCTGCAAATAGTGGACAGTTTTACTTCTTTCTTTCCAATTTAAAGGTCTCTTATCTTGTTTTTTAAAATTTTTTTAATGTTTATCTTTGAGAGAGAGAGAGAGCAAGTGAGCACAAGTGAACAGGGGAAGGGCAGAGAGAGAATGAGACACAGAATCCAAAGCAGTTTCCAGGCTCTGAGCTGTCAGCACAGAGCCCAATGTGGGGCTCAAACTCACAAACCGTGAGATCAGGACTTGAGCTGAAGTCAGATGCTTAACCGACTGAGCCACCCAGGCGCCCCTTAAATGCCTATTATTTCTTTTTCTTGCCTAATTTCTCTGACTAAGACGTCTAATACCATGTTGCATGCACGAGGAAAGACTAGGCATCCTTGCCTTGTTCCTGATCTTAGAGGAAAAGTTCAGTTTTTCACCACTGAGTATGATGCTAGCTGTGGGCTTGCCCTAAATGGCTTTTATTGTGTTGAGGCACATTACCTCTATACCCACTTTATTGACAGTTTTTATCACGAATGGGTGTTGAATTATTTTCAAATGCCTTTTTTGCATCTACTGAGGTGATCATTTGGTTTTCATCCTTCAGTTTTGTTAATGTGGTTATCATTTTGACTGATCTATGGATGTGGAGCCATTCTTGCATCCCTGGAATAAATCCCACTTGATCATCGTACACGATTCTTTTAATGTATTGTTAAATTCAGTTTGCTATCATTTTGTTGGGGATTTTTATATTATGTTCAACAAGGATATTAATCTATAATTTTTTCTTGTGGCATCCTGTTTAGTTTGGGTATCAAAGTAATGCTGGCTTCATAAAATAATTTTGAAAGAGTACCCTCTTCTTCTATTTTTGGCAGAGCTGGAGAAAGATTAGTATTAATTCTTCTTTGAATGTTTGGTAGAATTCACTAGTGAAGCCATCTGGTTCTGGACTTCTGTTTCTTGGAAAATTTTTGTTTAGTGATTCAATCCCCTTACTACTGATTGGTCTGTTCAGATTTTATATTTTATCATGAATCAGTTTGGGTAGATTGTATGCTTCTAGGAATTTATCTGTTTTTCTCAGTTATCCAATATGTTGGTGTATAATTGTTCATGGTACTCTGGCATAATCTTTTCTATTTCTGTGGTATCAGTTTCAACATCTCCTTTTTCCACTTTTCATTTTGAGTCTTCTCTTTTTTTCTTGGTGAGTCTAGCTAATGGTTTGTCAATTTTATCTTTTCAAAGAATCAGCTCTTAGTTTCACTGATCTTTCCTATTGTCCTTTTAGTCTCTATTTCATTTATTTATCCTTTAATAAGCAAGCTATTTCCTTGCTTCTACTGGGTTTCATTTGTTTTTTTTTTTTTCCTAGTGCCTTGAGGTGTAAAGTTAGGTTTGTTCATTTGAACAAGAAGATATACCATTTGTAAATATGTGCCCCAAACAGGAGTACCTAAATACATAACGCAAATATTAACAGACATAAAGGAAGAAATAAACAGGAATATAATAGTAAGAGACTTTACTGCCTAACTTACATCAATGGCTAGATCATCCAGACAGAAAATCAATAAGGAAACATTGGCCTTAAACGACACATTAGACTAGATAGACTTAACAGATATTCAGAGAACATTCCAACAAAAGCAACATTCTTAACTGCACGTGGAACATTTTCCAAGAGAGATTATATGTTAGACCCCCAAAACAGTCTTAAAAGGATTAAAATAAAATCAGGCATCTTTTCCAACCACAATGGTATGAAATTAGAAATTAATCACATGAAGAAAAGTGGAAAATTCACAAACATGTGGAGATTAAGCAATATGCTACTGAACGACCAACTGGTCAAAGGAGAAATAAAAGAGATTAATGAAAATGGAAACATAACCTACCAAATCTATAGGATGCAGCAAAAGCAGTTCTAAGAGGGAAGTTCGTAGCGATAAATGCCTACCTGAAGAAACAAGAGAAACCTAGTGCATATTTTAAAAAGATGACCTGAGCTATGATTAAAAGTACTTCAAGACAGAAACTTCTTTTAAGAATAATATGATCTTGGGAACAAGAATGCAGTTATTAACTAAAGGCAGTTAAAGTTTTAAAATAATTGCTTTAATTATGTTTTAATGTCCAAAAAGGGAGACTTCTCAGGAAAACAGCTGTAACACTACTTAAAAAGAACTGAAATATCTCTAAGAGTCTTAAATGCTTAATGATTAAAAATTTCAAATGCAGTGGATATTCAACTGACACAGACAAAACCAGTACTAACCCATTTGTCACCATTTTTCCTTCAAAAATAACTGCAATAATCAAACTATAATTTTCTAAGTAATTTTGTGCCTGTATTTGAAAAATAGATACACACTGTCAGACATTTCTGAACTTCTACAAAGCATCAGATTTATATGTACTCACTTTGTTTACAAACTTCTAGGCATACAAAAATAAATTCAGGTACAGAAACAGCTTTCAGTGAAAATTCCAATTTCAGCAGTACATCAAGTTATGTCCATATTTAAAGCCTTCATCATTTTGTGTCTAATTACATCTATTACTTGATAATCAGATTCATTTTGATTTAGGATAATATATTTTACATGTATAACCTCTTAAAATGTAATGTATGCAAAATTATTGCTAAGGAATATTCATTCATCTTACAAATGGTTCTTAAAAGAAAAGTACAGCAAATTACCTTAAAAGCGAAGCCTGACCCATGTACACAGGGCATAGTTAAATCAGTTATTTGTCTGTATGACAGTAGCTCTGAGGATGTTCAAATTTCATGAAGCAGAAAAAGAAAAGCATACAATATCACCCATTGCTGTTAGAAGGGTGCCCTGTATTTGAGGCATTTTCCTCCTCTGAAACGTTTTAAACTCTTCCAAATAAGAACTACCAGGGCTCTCCTACCCCTTGGTTTAATCAACCTACCTATTTTCTTCTTTGTCTAATTCTGTTTAGAGCTGAAACCCCAAGAATCTGAATAGTGGTTTCCAAATAAAATACTATTATTATTAGAAGAGTAGCATAAGCAAGGTTGAAATTTGACCCAATTAAAGAACCTCAGACAATAACAAATTAGAAAAACACCTGAAAAACACTTTCTCAGATTTACTTAGAAAATAAGGTTAGAAATACAAGGAAAGCAAATTCATAATCGAAGTGTAGTTTATAATCACATATACTGGTCATATTAATATTTATTTTTAAGGTTATAATAGTTCTTATTTAGCTATATAAAGAAACAACCCTCATAAGCTGCAAATTTAGAACAAATTCCATTTTAAAGTAAAGGAGCTAACATCTCTGCTTTGGAATGGAACAGTTACTGAAATTATATTTAGGAAATACAAAAAGCTGAAGAAAGATAATATTACCCTTAAATAAAACTGTATTTTAATTTCATTGACTATAGTGGATTTAAAAAATCCTATATTCTCGTTCTTTTAGGGTATGGTGGGTAGTGATGTGGGCACTATGTAATTTCAGCTTTAAGACGGCACAAGCAAATAAAATCAAATTACTGAGAAAATGTAGCAGACTAAAATTCAACTGGTGTTATTTTTAACCTGAATGTCTGAACTACCTTAAGCTTCCAGGTTCCGTTTCTTAAAATTTTTCTGATCAAAAACGATTCAATCAACTTTTTACTAACATATCTTAGCGAACAAAACTGATGAAAACATTTTCTCAGCTTGTCTTTTAGCCAAAGGAGCTCAATCCTTCATTCTCTTATTGACTTCTAGTTTAACAGTCTCCAAAAATATATCTCAAAATTAAAGGCTCTAATGCCTAACTACTGATTAAAAAGACAGAAATTT
The DNA here is from genome assembly GCF_003009895.1 of Hyaena hyaena. Taxonomy (NCBI): domain Eukaryota; kingdom Metazoa; phylum Chordata; class Mammalia; order Carnivora; family Hyaenidae; genus Hyaena; species Hyaena hyaena. The sequence goes on from NW_024081512.1 coordinate 614,409, forward strand.
AAAAAAAAAAAAAAACAACCCTGATGGCAGCCCTTTAGCTGTAGCACTGAATCTGAGAATTAACATTCCCATATTCAGAAACTCTGTAAAAGCTAGGCTATCATAAGTAATCAATATGTACATGTGGAATTTCAATTTTGGCTTGAGACAATAATTCAAGTATCTGATAACTGAAAGTCTAACAGGAGTCTCTCGTTCTCAAAAAAGGTAGAGTTCAAGGCTGCGCAAGGGCAGATCACCATTTACAACCTGTAGAGGATTTGGTCGCCCTTTTGGAAAAGATGCCCCCTACACCCTCAAAATATCTTCCCATGCTAAAGGAAACTTCTACACCAGAACATAACACTATAGTACGTCCAGATCCTCCTTCAGAAAATCAATTGCTACTTAATAAACAGGAAAGAAAATTTTCCTTTAACTGTCAGCATACACTCAAAAACATTCCAGAAATTAAGAACGTTGTTGAATGCTCTTATCTTTGCCTTGTGAAAAGCTTTATAAATGCTTTTATGTCTGTAGGAAATGATTTAAATTGCCCTAAAAGAGTCCACAAAGTACCTTGTTCTTAGCCTAAGTTTTAAAAATCTGTTTCATTCACCTAACAGAAAGCTTTAAAGTTTCTGATGAAGAATGGAGAAAATAATTTGCAATGTTTTCTAAGATTTTTCAGAACACTTCACTTAGGTACACATTTAAAATAATCTTTTAACATCTTTTAAAAATAGCAAGAAAATAATTTTTCCTTCCTTGAAAATAAAGAATTGCAAAAAACCCACTACAAACTATTCTTAGAATTTAATTTAGTTTGCTTCAAATCTAAGAAGATACAGAGGAAAGGCTCTGGGGGAACCTACTTTTAAAAGGTTATCATAAAGCCAGCAATTTGTATTAAAAACACTCTCTTAGAGTGTTTGCCTCTCTCTTTTTTGGGGGTGGTTTAAATTTATTATTTTTGCTCAGTAGTTAGTTATTCTTTATTCACATAGGTCCATTTTAAAATTTACCATGATTTTATTTTATTCTGAAATTCTCATCTACCTATTTCTTTCCCACCAATTTTGGGCATTTTAGTCCATTCTTATGTTCCTGTTACACACAGTCAGGCTTTAAACTCTTATTTTTAAAAGGCACCTAAAAGTCTTTCTAACACCTTGACAGTTCTAGGTTTTTTAGGGTTTTAGATTGGGAAAAAAAATTCACTTCAAAAAAAAAAAAAAAAAACTGCAGGGAAACATTTCAAGCAAATTGCTTGTCCTATTAACCTAGGACACAACTGCCCAAATTCACTCATTTCACGTACGCACACACATTTCTTAGGCAGTCATCTCCAATTCCCCACACACACTGTGGTTAGTTTTAATGCCATGATCCCGCAGTAACTCTGTTTACAAGACATCCAGGGACTTTTAAACACTAACAATTTTAATGTAGTATCACACCACTTCACTTTTTTAAGATGAGCAATTATTTGTTTTATAAAAATGGATTTCTGTTTTCTGAGAAGCGTGGGAAATTTAACAAAAGCAAAAGCCTTGCACCTTAATGACAACACACAACAACACACACACAAAACAAAAATGCCAGACACACAGAAAACCAAAATGTCAAAGGACCCATGGCAGTTCCCTGCAGCCATGTCCTTCTCAATGCCACTCCGGAAAGAGGAGGCAGGGACAGGTGTCCCAAGTGAGGAGAATGCACACCACCAGACAGCAGGCCAGGGGGTTTAAAAGTAAAAATCCAGTTCTGTCTGTGTCATAACTTCTAGCAGGCTTTTGCACTTACTATGGTTCTTATAACATCAAATGCTAATAACTACACACCCACACTTTGATGAAATATTATGATCTAAACATTTTCATTTAATTTCTCGAATTAAGCTTGAAAATTAAATTTGCGAATGAAATGTAAAAGCTGTCCCGTTAGGAAGGAAAAGGAGTAATACAGGAGATGTCAGGTTCAGGCATTTCAAAAAAAATTGGGCACTGAAATTAAAAGCAAAAAGTAAAAATCAGTTACCTCCAAAGCGGTGTGATGGTAAAATGGAAAAGAATTCCCACACATGAATTCTAAAATCAGAGGTAACTTGACAGTTTATCAATCTGATGTACCCTGCCCTCACACTTAACTTATTTGTAAATACTTTTACAAGACTACCTAAACACTTACTAATTGGTTAAATATGCTGCCTACATTAATTCCTGTTTAAATTAAAGAAATTATAGATCCACTTTTGTTTTTTTGCAGTGGCTGATACCTATTCCAAGTACTTGGTGTTCCAGAAAAGGTGTTTATCAGGTTCTTGAAACATTTAAAACATGGCTCAAGGGACAATTTACAGCCTTTTTATCTTTAACATATTCACTATCTTGGATTTTGTTGGTCACATTCAGTTGTTTTTTCCTTCTTCTGAAACTCTTCCCTTACTCAAATAACTAAAGAATCTAAGATATTATCAACACAAAGGGAAAATTTTTATATTTATAGGAAACACATAAAAAGGAAAAAGTAATCCAGGCAGTGTAAGTAAACTCATTCAGTAAAACTTTTTTCTTGGCTGTGTGTGTCTGTGTGTTTGTGTGTGTGTGTGTATGTGAATGTGTGTGAAACAGGTCATTTTTTATATATTTTAATTTTCCATTGAACAGGATTCTAAATGAAGAATATTAAAACATTCCTAGAAGGAACCAATATTTTGATTACACAGCTCAAGAGTCAAATGATTATTGAAACAAAACTTAAAAAGATAGCTAGCGATAGATATATCTTTCAGATGTCAAAGACAGGAGAATTACATTTCCTTTAGCAAACAACAATTTAATCCTCAGAAGGGAAAATTTCCAGAATACCAATCAAAATGTGTAGGATTGTGTTAAAAGTGAAGGAAAAAATTCCCACCTTTGTAGGATATTAAAACACAGAGTATCCTTAAAGCTTTTTAAACTATATTGATAAAAGCAAATTCACTAACTTATTTAGCTGTTAGACATCTGTTTATTAAAATATTTTGGTTATAATAAATATACAGATAGAGAATTTCACCAGTAGTAGTATTCCAAATTTATAAATTATCTTCCACAGCGGCTAAATTCCTTATAGAATCTCAAAGAGCAGAATTAGGCATGTAAATGTCAAATAAGAATCTCAGACTAGGAGATTTCTCTAATTCTAACTGAAATAAAGAGTTTGAGTATACAACATCCTTAGATTATTTCTGTAAATTTGTATAATTTGGTGGTAGCTTCAGAAAAAGTTATGTTCCAGAGGTAGTGTATCTAAGACATTTAAAAAGCTCAATACAACCAATTCCAATTAGATATTATGCTATGCCCTACCTAAATAACACTCTCTCAGGAATTACAGATTTCACACTTTGTACACTCTCAGTGTATTTTCTAAAGCAGATCAGTAGCCAATTGTGTAAAACCCAAACACGAAGGAAGTTTTATACCACCCTTTGTGGGAAAGGAAAATAAAATCACAATACCAGCACTTTTATTTAGGTTGACAATGAACTAATCATAACTTGAAGTGTCCACACAAACTGAATAACCCCAATAGTCTGATATAAGTGGCTGAAATATTTTTCCTTCGCTTTTACAGAACCTGACTTTATTGATATTAGTACCCAGTTTATCAGAGTGGCAGCTATTCAAGATGTAAAAGTCTCACTGATTTTAAACACATAGCCTAATTCTGACTACTGATGCTTTAGGTAACTGTCTCCAGCGCAAGCACAATGAAAATGTAAGATAAATTTCAAAGGTTCTAAAAATATTCTATGATTACTTGGGGGAAGTTACGCTTTACCATTGATAGCTTAATCACTTTCCAATCAGTTTTGATTTACCAGTGGTTCTTGGGAATAATTTTTAATGAGTTCTTAGAAAGTTGTAATTGCTTCCAAAATCAGAAACCACAGATGATGTACTCAAACACTGCACCGATGCAATGCTGTTAGGGAGGTATTTACAGAAAGGTGCAGATAGGGGTTCTGCTGTGGACACATGTTAACATACAATGGGCTTCAAAATAATAATCTGTTTGTACAGGATGGAAAGAAAAAAAATCTTCTGTATAAGAAGTCTAAAAATCCAGCTCTAATTTTAATCCATTGCAATAACTCATAAAAACCAAGGGCCACAGGCATTGATTTCAGAACTCCATATGCCTGTGGAAAACGGAGCGCATGTAAATTCTATTTGAGATGAACCTTAATCTCAGATAGAGGAGAGCTAACAATGGACACATTTTAATTTCTGAAAATACTGCGAAAATGACGGTTGAGAGTCGGGAGTAGTTTATGATCAGTAAACATCTCCTGTTAAATAACACAAATAAGTTTCACTGAAAAGATGCAAACTGACATGGTCTAGGGATTTTGAAAACCTTTCAGTTTCAAAGTAGCAGAGTTCCAGCCCATGTATAGGATGAGCTTTAAAAATGGGTATATGTAAACTTTTCCATGGGGTTGGTGCATGTGCTTTTTTTTTTTGCCTTCAAGAAATGCCTACTGCTTACAGTGTAAAATCTCCACCACTCTGTCTGCAGTTTTCAACCAGAAGTCCTCAATGTACCTTAAGCCAAATTGAATATTAGGTATTTTACAGCTTTTACAAAATGGCTGTAAAATCACATTATGGGCATACACAGCCCTTTGATCTTACTGCACAGAATTCATAACTGTTCAATAATGCTATACCATTACACCACACACCTTAAACTATTTCCATTTTTCCACAAATCCTTCCAAAATCCGCGTCCAAAGCAAAGCAATGTAACATGAAAAGTTCCTGGGAGGCTTGTTACACAAAAGAACAGCTTGGATACAAACTAATCTACACAATATCCATCTTCTGGGGAGCCTGTTTATCCCTCCTTTCCCTCCATCCCTCCTAAAGGTGGGTGCCCTTGAGTCATGGAAAGAGAAGCCTCTTCCATCGCCACACCCTCCCAGCACCTCTGCCTTTGGTCCTCAGGCAGGGATTCTGTGTAGGTGATGAAAGTCCTAAGAAAAGAGAAGCTGTCCCTTTAAAATGCCCTCCTCTGTCCCATATCCCACGTGGAACCCAACATCAGCAGCACTTTCCCATTAACTTCCATGTGATGCAAGAGGCACCATCCTTTTATGTACGTAAAACCAGAAAACTTCAGCTTAATACTCTTTGCTAGGGATGAACAGGTGAAGCAAACGGGCCAGGAAGGGAGAATCCAAGCAACTCCCCACCCCTCCCCAAAAGGTGCTCCAGTCTTGCACTCCAGTCTCTCTGTGCAACATCACCTCTCTACCCCTCCTCTGTAGAGCCCAGTTTAAAGAAAGGAGGGAGTCACTAATAAAACCTGAAACATAAATGCGACGAAAATGCAATCTAAAGCCGGAAAGGTTTATTCTTCCAATCACACATATTAACTCCATTAAGAAAATGGCATCACTTTTTTTTCCACCAAAAAAAAAAAAAAAAAAAAACCCACCCCGCAAAGATCATTAAAAGAGAGTTATAAAATAGCAAATATAGTGTTTATCTTATCACAGATCAGTCCACATTAGCAATAAGTTTAGCAGTTTCTGCACTACCACCTCCCCCCTCCCTCCCCCTCCTTCTCTTGCATCGGATTTTCACGTTTTCTCATTGTCGGTTGAGTTATAAAAGGCTTTTGCCCTTCGAAAGTTTTAAAAAATAAATAAATATTAACTCCTTGGTCCCTGCAAAGTCAAAATGGACTTCAGGGGAAAGGCGGTTCATACTTTTACCTTTAGCGAGAAAAGGGGGAGCATCCCGGATTTTTAGGGATTTTTTTGCGATTTTTAAAAAATTTTTATTTGGTTATATGCCTGAGTTCTCCCTCCATTTTGGTTGTTTATGATACTGACAACAAGCTGTCCCTGCTCTGTGCAGATCTCCTGCTTTCATTTAGCACCCCCTCCCCCTACCCCCCCCTCGCAGCCACACATCCAGGGCTCACACCTCCCCGCAGACCCCGCACCCCGACCCCGACTCGCCCACCTGAGGAAAGGGCAAAAACAAATTCATTTCTCCAAAAAAGAAAAACCTCGTTTGAAAAAGGGGCAAAGTTACCCCAAGTCACCCAAAGTGCCCCCCAAATATTGCCGACCGCGGGTTTCCGCCAGGCCCTTTGGGAAGCGACCTTCCCCCGGGATGTTTTGGTGGAAAATGCGGAGAGTTTACTCTCAAAACCGAATTTATATTAATTTTTCCCTTATTTTTCGGGTCTCTAATGTCTTCCGCTCTCGCTGCTGCCGCTGCCGCTGTCACAATATTCACAGCACCAGAGAGGAGGAGGAGGAGGAGGAGGAGGAAAACTTTTCAAACTTTCCAGACCCTGAATAAAGGGTTTTTTTTTTTTCCCACCGACCTCACCTTTGGGGCTCCAGCCGCATCGCCCCCTGCCCTGTCAGGAGCGACTTCGGGAGTCCTCACACCCCCGCTCAATTATTTTATTTTATTTTTTATTATTATTTTTCTCGCCGGGGTCCCGAGCAGGGGCTGGGAGTAGCACAAACTTTTCCTCCTCCTGCCGCCGCCGCTGCTCCTCTGCCCCCTCGGCTAGTCCCATAATTTAAATAACCCTGATCTTTCTCCCGCTAAACGCCTCTCCGCCGCCCCGGACCCCGGGAGAACTCACCGCGGGGCTTTAACATCCTCCCTCCGGCCCGTCCGCCGCCTTTACACCGCCCGCGGAATTTCTAATAATTTTTTTCTCATATTTCGGGCTGGACGCGGCGGGCCTGGAAATTGTTTCCTTACGCCTCTTTCCAGCAGCCATTGTAGTGTATGCGCTGCCCCTGCAGCCCAACTTGCAGCTGCCGCTGCCGCCGCCGCCGCCGCCGCCGCCGACGTCGCGCCCACCGCCGCCTCCCCCGGCTCGCTCGGCCCCCGCCCCCGCCTCGCGCCGGCCCGCCCCCGGCCCCCGCCCGCCGCCGGGCCCGCCCCCCCGCGCCCCCGCCCCCGCGCGCGCTCCGCCCCGGGACCGGCCACTGGGCGCCGCCGCCGCCGGGGGCCGGCCCGCCGATTGGGCAGCGGGGCCGCCCGTCAAGCCGAAGTGTTAAGACGCGGGCCTCGGCCCGGGGGGCGCGGCGGGGCGGGGGAAGGGGGCGGTGCCGCGAGCTCCGCCCCGCCCCCTCCGCCCGCCCGGGCCCGCCTCCCGCCGGCCGGGGGCGGGGCGAGGCCCGCCCGCCCCCGCCCGGCGAGGCCCGGCTGGGCTGTCAGTCTGGCGGCGGCGCGCGTCGATTGGGCCGGCGGCCGCCGGGGAGCGGGGGCAGCACGTTGGGGTGCGCGCTACTTAAGGTCCTGCTGCGTGAGCCATTGACGTGTTTGGAGCTGGAGACGGCCTGGGCGCTGGCGAAGCGGCGGCCGGAGGTGAGTGGTCCCCCGCCCCTCCCTCCGCGGCGGCGGCGGCCGCGGCGGGGCGAGAAGACACGGGTGCGCCGGGGCCGCCGCGGGGCCCGAGTCCACTCCTGCGGTGTGACGCCGCTACCGCCAGGCCCGGCCGCGGCGCGGGCCCCTTCCTGCCCCGCTTCCTCCCCACGTTGCCGGCTTATTCGGGCCGGGGACGAGCAAGGTGCCCCTCGGCCCGCCTGGGCACCCCCAGCTCTTGCTGCACTCCGTTTCCCGGCCTTTGGGGCGTAGTTGCCCACCCCCACCGCCACTTTCCTGCCTTTCCGGCGCCCCCGCCGCACTCGGCTCCACCGAAGGTGGAAGCAAGGTGTGTTCACCTGTGCCCGTGGCCCACCGTTCGGCAGGCAGCATCGCGACGGCGGGAGGCCGCGGACTCGCCTCCAGCGTCTCCGTTCGCCCGCCCCGCCGGGCCATGCTGACTTCCTGACCCTGCCCTTCTGCACCCAGCAGTGGGTTCAGGCTCTGGGCTCTGGCACAGCGTGTTTCAGCTTCCTGCTGCTTGCATCTGCGTGGTATCTCTCAGACCCGCAGACCTGGCCTTGGCTCTGGCCAGCACGTGGGCATGGACGTGCTCCGTGTCGTTCCCTTTCCTTTCCCTTTCAGAGCCAGGTGGAGAGCGGGGGTGTGAACTGGATGGGAAATCAAGACGTAGATTTTTGCACGGTTTGCCCTTTGGACCAGTCTTTAGAGCTCGTCCTCAAACGTGCTGTGCTTTTGGGGCCCCTCCCTCACATCTTTGGTTTTCTTTCTGGCTGTCCTTTGCAAGTAGAGCTTTGTGATTCTTGCTTCGTGCCTTCAGAAAGTAAGCAGATAAGCCCTCTCTAGCGGAACGCTCCATCTTCCCTTTAGCCCTTTTCCTCTCTGTCAGTTGACATTTCCTCTTCGTTTCCAGTGATACTTGAGGATTCATGCAAAGAAAGTGACACTTAGAAATCCAAACTTACTTTGACTTGTATTTAGAATCCGGAAGAGAAAGGAAATGAGATGTGAATAAATTCGTGCTGCAAAACCTGATTCGGGTATATGTGATGTTACCCAGGTGTTACTTTCATTAAAGAATTCTTGATTGCTGATGATTGTCAAATGCAGCGAAAGTGCAGTTTCATGTAAGGCATGCCGTCTGAATTTTGTCCAAGTCTGATTATTCTTGAGATGGTATATAAGGAATATGAACAACTAAGCAGAGTTCTGTGTTCTCACGTCATAGGATGGATGTAAAACAGAAGGATGTGAGTTTACTTGGCACCATTATCTCTTCGTAAGAAGTCAGGCCGTTGAACAGCATCTTGAATTTCCTTTTTACCTAGATGTTTGTTAAGCTAAGGTATATTCATGCATTGTTTTAAAGTTTGTTTTGAGAGAGAGAGCTTATGTGAGCAGGGGAGGGGCAGAGAGAGAGGGTGAGAGAACATCCCAAGCAGGCTTTGCACCATCATCATGGAGGCCAATGCGGGGCTCAGTCTCACGAACCTGTGAGATCAAGACCGGAGCCGAAATCAAGAATCAGATGCTTAACCGACTGAGCCACCCAGGCGCCCGTAAGTGTATTCATGTATTGATCAATGACAATCAGAAAATGAAATAATTACTTAGAGGATTCCTAAAAGTTAAAGGATCCTGGAATAACTAAACTCTTTTCCATCCTTCTTTATAAAGATTAATCTCCTTTAGCCTGGACATCCTGGTCTCTAAACTCTACTTAGTTTAGATTATATATGTACTCTTGATTGCAAATACCTCCATTTCTTAGGAACTTACGGGATTTGATTGATTTTCCTGAATGTCCTTTATTTCTTTTAACGTGACCTATATTGTTTCATGGTGTTGTCTAGAGCAAGGCCAGTAGAAACCCTTTCATACAAAATCTCTGACCTTTGTCTGGTCATACTGACTGATGTGGTCCTTTGCTGGGCGGTGTTTTCTTTGTCCAATTGCATTACTGCTTGTTTCTTCTTAAATCTTCAGATAGAAGATGATTAAGCTAGAACAGGATTCAAGAGCAGGTTAACTCAGCTTCTTAAACCTAGTGCAGAGCATTTAAAAATGTTTGGGGGGAGTGCTCATCACGAGAATATTGATCTATGAAAACAAAAAAAATCCCACTTTGAAATAATTAACAGTTTGTTGACTGTTTTTTTTTAACATGTTCTCTTTTAGTTCCTTTCTGTGACATGTCCTTGAAGATGATAGGCATGCCAATTTCAGTCAGACTCCATGAGAGAGCAATTGTCCTGGAATATAGTAGGCATACCTATTGTAGAAGAGCTCTGTGACTTGACAGAATCCTCAGTTGGCTCTTAGGGAACCGTGATCATCTTTAATCGATAAAGACTTCTGCAGAGCTGTACGCGTAAGGCTTGAGTTGGAAGATTAATGAACCACGGTAGCGTTCTGGGACTTCCTTTAAGCCCAGGGAAGTTATCAGTTAAATAGAAGATGTTCCTGGAAGTAAAGCTTTAGTTTTTCTTTCTAAACTTTTCGAAATGTCTTTGTTCTTTGGGTCTGTTGGTCAAGCTGCTGCTGGTGCCAGAGTCCGTGCCATAAGTTTAGTTAACAAATGTTTCTGCTAATGTTGGGTTGTGCTAAAGACTCCACGCTCATCTTATATGCTGATCCAGTGGACTGTAAGGAAGTATTCGTTAGCACACATGCTGTATTCTCAGGTTTTGTTAGGACATTTAATAGCTTAACCTTTAGAAATAAAGAGGAACTAAGGCTGAATTATAGCTGACCTGTCCCTTTGGGCCTTATGACCACATTTCAGTGGATGACTTTAAAAACGGTTGATGCACCATGGCAATGCAAAGGAAAAACAAATGTTTATTCTCAGAACACAGAGGCCATATGGAGCTCCTTCCTCGAGAATCTTAGGCCAGAATTAATTTTTCAAGTACTCGGGGGTCTAATGAGATGTACTGATTCATCTTCTCTCGTTTGCCATGTAACTCTCTTCTCCACCGTCTGCCTGCAGGAAGGAACCTGTCAGGATGCCCATGGTGACGCGGAGGCTGCGAGACCCTGACATAAACCCTTGCTTGTCGGTAAGGTGGTTTGCTTTTAATTTTCATGAGTTTTAAGGTGGAAGATCGGGCTTGTTCTGCTGCTGCGGGTGTCTGTTTTCTGCAGCTCCTGAATAAAGTTATTTCAATACAAAAACGATTCCTGGCTAGCGTATCCTTATTTCACTAGAACGTTACTAGGTGTTCGCAATTTAGCTAACAAAGATTCACATCTTCTGAGTTACCGTGGTTTGTCTAAGGTGCACACACTCAGCCGTCACGGAAACTCCAGATAGGCAGACATAACACCAAGGAAAACCTTCAGGCCAAAAATGGAAAGTTGCAAACTGCGCTCTTCAACTGCTACTGAAATTTATGTTTTCACAGCAATAATTTCATCATGTCCTGGAGAGAGCCTGGCTGAGAATCAGGGGCTCTAATAGAATCTGCCCGTTCAAAGCCTAAAGATTTCCACAGAGGTATCACAGAGACGAACCGTTCTGTTGTAATAATAAGGTTTCATTGGTATTTGTGTGGTGTGACCAGCAACACTGATTTGTGGCTTTGTCGCTCTGGGGTAATGCACTCATTGGGCTGGTGCGATTCCCTGATCCTACGTGCATTTTTCAAATCTACACATTCGTTAAATATTTGGCCTAGAAACGTAGCTTTGTTTCGTGGATCAGATCTGTTTTCAACAGCTTTATAAAGTCTGTTTAGATAGACTGTTTCTTAGATCTGTGAAGCAAATTACCTACCCCTTTCATTAACGCTTTCCTTTAGATGACCCCTCAGACTCCTACTTTTCACTTTGAAGTTTGTTATCCAGTCTACTTCCAGTTCAGACAGCTTAATTTTAATTCCCAAATGGGCTGCCAGCCTCCTTTGAACTCACAGCCCTGTGTTGCTCACTTAGGGTTTTGAAGTGATAGTAATGATATCTATTAAAACCGCGTACATAATAGTATATGTGCTTGCGTAATGGAGTGAACGATAGCCAAAAACACATCGAGATGAGTGGCGATAATTTAAGTTGCCTTGATGTAGACCAGTCATTAGCGACTTCCTGGGATCTCAAAACCAGCTTCACATCAGACAGTCAAGTCAAAGTGAGAACTTGGAAGACAGGACAGCTGTTGCACTCGAAGGCGGGAGACGGGGTTCTGACCCTCGCTGCGCAGTAGTGATTTCGAGCACATTGTGCCTTGCCTTGGCTTCATGGTTAAACGCCTACTGGGATAAATGACGTCAGGCAGTGCTCCAGCTCAAGTTCCGGTGATCAGATATTCAGAAAAGTGACCCAGACTATGAAAAGGAAGATGTCTGCTCTGAACAGAACAAGCACTGGGACAATCGGAAAGATCATTCCCTTGTTCGTTACACGTTCACTAAAACGACAGAAAGGGAGGAGTTCATCTTCCCTGCTTTGGGGGGAAAGCAGCTTCAGAAGTTTGGGATGTTTTTGTTTGTTTAGATCCCAACCCACCCCCTAAATGATGCCTGTCTTACATATTTAAGGAATCAGATGCTTCTACCAGATGTATGGATGAAAATAACTATGACAGGGAAAAGTGTTCCACTCACTTCCTGAAGTACAAAAACTGCCGGAAATTCTGGGTAAGCCGTGCCTGGTCAGCTTGGTGTTAAAACTTGTCCCCTCGTAGGCTTGAAATTGAAGCCCAACCTTAGTCAGTACCCACAGTCCTTTCTTAGTGACGCCTGGGGAAACTTAAGGTTGACTTTATGCTCTGTGCCCCCTAAAGGATCCTTGAGAGCTCTTCCTGGCTGCCTGGTCTCACTGCTCCATCCAGGCTGTAAGAATGCAGTTCTGACATAGGTGGGTCTTCCTATGCGTATAAGATCCGCAGCCCTAAAACAGTAAGCTTGTTATAATTTTAGTTTTCCCGGAGAGGAGCAGAATGGATTAACTTGTTTCTATCATAACACACTTTAGGCTTCCGTCTCTGCCTTTTCCTTCCCCGTCCCCCCCCCCCCCCCCGCCACACACACACACTGGTAGTTAAAATGCTCCTGTTTTTCTTGAGACATCGGTATATGATTTCTGTTTCTCTGAGCNCCCCCCCCCCCCCCCCCCCCCCCCCGCCACACACACACACTGGTAGTTAAAATGCTCCTGTTTTTCTTGAGACATCGGTATATGATTTCTGTTTCTCTGAGCACTAGACCCAGCTACTTCCTTTCCCTCTTTTAAATTAACTATTGGTTTCATTTAGCAGTCCCTTAGTAGGTCCTCGTGATGGACTCAGTTTCTGTGCTCTTGTACTTAAACAGCATATTCTCACCCCAGTTACTGTCAACAGATTCCTATGAGAATAATCACTTCTATTTAATTGTGAATAGCTTGAAAATACTGTCTGAAGCACGAGAATTAGTTTTTGGTTTTTCTTTACTCTTGGTTTTTAGAATGTCCTTTATGAGGATGTAATAGCCAGTTACTGGCAAATGATTAGCATTTAGTATGTGTCTGATTTTGATTTCTTCTTCTTTTTTCTTTTTTTTTTTTTTAATACCTACATGCAGAATTCTGTCATGGTCCAGAGAAGACAGAATGGAGTACAGCCATCTATGCCCACGGCAGCAGAAAGAGACGAGATCCTGGGGACACTGGGAAAGATGCCCTACTGACTGTGTGGATTCATATGGTTTCTTTAATTTAGAAGCGGATGAATATTTTTAATAAATGATGACTGTGACCTTCGAACACCTTTCGGGCCGTACACAGACAAATCTTTTAAACACCACAAGGGAACCCAAAGTTAGGTCAGCCCTGCGTCCTTTGCATTAGTGCCCAGCGCCACGATGGTGGGCCGCCCCAGTGGCTGTGTGGGGCCGCGGAGTTTGCGTTACTTCCTGAAGGTAGGGGAGCATTAGGAGAGGTGACATGGGGGGGTCTAGCTTTTCTGCGGGTAACAGGTAGAGATGACAAGTAAAAGACTCAATGGCAGTGCAAGGGAAGGCGGTGCGTCCAAGAATGGAGAATGACGTGAGCAGCGACACGACAGGAGCTGACTTTGGAGTGTGGTCCATAGACCATCGCACCGAGAGGGTAAGGTGGGTGGTGGAGTGGCAGACGCAAGCCCAGGAAGGTAAGTTCGGGGTGGATGTGGGAGGGGGGGCTCAAGTCTCGGGCGCAGTGCAGCGCAAGACCCCCACCCTCACTCCTCTCCCTCACCTCTGTTCATATAAGGTGAGTATGTTGACGGGGCAGGGAAGAAGGGGTGCAGGAGGGTTGTCTTAGACAAATGGCACCCATGAGAATGCTTTTCTTTTCTTCCTTTAAGGAGAAGCTTAAAGGATTCTGTGACTCAAGTCCCTACGTATTGGATAACCTTCTGAAGGGATAGTAGTCTTGACGCGCAGTCATGGGAAAAAGATGATTCTCTTAGAGGTGGGGCTTCTCTTTGCAGGAAGAGACAGACAGGGAGGGTAGGGGGTTCATAGGTGAACACACTGGGATGAGACCAGAGCCTGGCTCCCTTGTATGCTGTAAACACAAGAACTTTAAATATGGCGACAGGGGCGGGGCGTGGGGCTGCTCTCTACCCACCAGCTATTTATAACCTATACTATTTAATAACATCTAGCATATGCTAAAAAATCAATGAAAGCAGATAGCTCGTGCCCCTTTCTATCTGGTGCTGCGTCAAGAGTATTATTTTAAAGGCTGCTGACAACAAACTATCCATCTCATTGGTCTTTGTCCAAAACCCACGTCAGATGTTTTTAAGCCATATGACCCTGATTGTTAAATGTGATTCTGTTTGAATAAAAGATGGACTGTTTGAGAAATTCCTTGATTTGTATTGATTGCTCTAAAAATGATGGCTTAAAATAGGACCTGACGAGAAATTAATACATACTTGTGTGATAAGCATTTCCGTATTGTTAGCATGCTGTTTAAGGGCTTGGAATGTTAATGTCCCCTCTTTAAACACACGTACCAATATCAGCATTTATCCAGGAGCTGTTGGTTCTGGCCTAACTTTTTCTTTTTTTTCCATAAACAGCCACTTTGTTGAGATACAATTTGTATACACATAGGTCATCTGTTTAAAGTGTACAATATAACGGTGTTAATCATCACCACAGTTATTAAATCATTTCACCCCAGGAAGAACGCATAAGCACACATTCTTCATTTCCTCCTCACACCTCCCTTTCTCCCCATCTTTCCAACACTTGGGCAACTACTTTCTGTCTCTAGATTTGCCTATTCTGGTCATTTATGTACATGGAATCCTATAATTTGTGGTCTTCTGAGACTGTCTTTCACTTAGACTAACGTTTTCAAGGCTCATTCACGTAGCCTGTATCAGTACTTCATTCCTCCTTATTGCCGAGTAACATTCCATTGTACGGATGTACCACACTTTAGGTATCCATTCATCAGTTGATGGGTATTTGGGTTGTTTCCACTTTGGGGCTATTATGAGTTACGCTGTTGATTGAACATTTGGGTACAAGGCTTTGTGTGGGCATTCATTTCTTTTTGAATGTACACCTACGAGTCGAATTGCTGGGTCATAGGGTAACTGTGTTTAACCACTTGAAGAACTGACAAACGATTTTCCAAAGTGGTAGCACCATTTTACAGTGTATGAGAGAGAGTTCCAATTTCTCCACATCCATATTAATGCTTATTATCTGCCTTTGATTACAGTTATCCTACTGAGTGCGAGCTGGTCTCTCAATGTGGTTTTCATTTGCATTTCCCCGAAGGCTAGTGGTGGTTTGTTTTTTTTTTAAAGCCTCTTTTTATGTGCTTATTGGCCAGTCATCTATCTTCTTTGGAGAAATGTTCATTTAGATCCTTTGCCATTTTTAAGTTGGGTGGTGTATCTTTGTTACTGAATTGTGACAGTTATCAGTACTGAATACAAATCCCTTATCAGATCCATGGTTTACAAATGTCTTTTCCAATCCTGTGGATTGTATTTTTGCTTCATGGTGTCCTTTGCAACAAAAAATTAAACATTTTTTTTCTAATGTTTTTTTTTTTTTGAACAGAAGCAGATTTATTTTTTTTATTTTTTTTACAAATAGTTTATTGTCAAATTAGTTTCCACATAACACTCAGTGCTCATCCCCACAAGTGTCCTCCTCCATGCCCATCCCCCCTCCCCCCCACATCCATCAGTCCTCAGTTTTTGTCAGCATTCAAGAGTCTCTCATGGTTTGCCTCTCTCCCTTTCCCCCACCATTTCCGCCCTTCTTCTCCCCCTTGTTCCTCCTTCAAGTTCCTCCTAATCCTCCTATGTGTGCAAACATATGATATTTGTCCTTCTCTGCCTGACTTATTTCTCTCAGCATAACACCCTCAAGGTCCATCCATGTTGCTACACATGGCCAGATTTCATTGTTTCTCATTGCCATGTAGTATTCCATGGTATAGATAAACCACATCTTCTTGATCCATTCATCTGTTGATGGACACTTAGGCTCTTTCCATGTTTTAGCTATTGTGGAGAGTGCTGCTATGAACATTGGGGTACATGTGCTCCTATGCCTCAGCATTTCTGTATCCCTTGGGTAAATTCCTAGCAGTGCTATTGCTGGGTCATAGGGGAGTTCTACTGTTAGTTTCCTGAGGAACCTCCACACTGTTTTCCAGAGGGGCTGTACCAGTTTACATTCCCACCAACAGTGCAGGAGGGTGCCCGTTTCTCCACATCCTTGCCAGCATCTAGAGTTCTCGGATTTGCTCATTTTAGCCACTCTGACTGGCGTGAGGTGGTATCTCAGTGTGGTTTTGATTTGTATTTCCCTGATGAGGAGGGATGCTGAGTATCGTTTCGTGTGTCTGTTGGCCATCTGGATGTCCTCTTTGGAGAAGTGTCTGTTCATGTCTTCTGCCCATTTCTTCACTGGGTTGTTTGTTTTTCGGGCATGTAGTTTGGTGAGCTCCTTATAGATTCCGGATATTAACCCTTTATCTGATATGTCATTTGCAACTATCTTTTCCCATTCCGTTGGTTGCCTATTAATTTTCTGGGTTGTTTCCTTGGCTGTGCAGAAGCTTTTAATCTTGATGAGGTCCCAATCATTTATTTTTGCTCTTGATTCCCTTGCTTTTGGGGATGTGTCAAGTAAGAAGTTGCTGCGGTGGAGGTCAGAGACACCACCACAAACATGAACCCTACAAAAGATACAAAGACTCTAAACCCACATATTTCAATAATAACACTGAATGTAAATGGGTTGAATGCTCCAATCAAAAGACATAGGGTAGCAGAATGGATTAAAAAACAAAATCCATCTATATGCTGTCTATAAGAAACTCATTTTAGGCGGGAAGATACCTTCAGATTAAAAGTAGGGATGGAGAAATATATATCATGCTACAGGAAATCAAAAGAAAGCCGGAGTAGCGATCCTTATATCAGACAAACTGGACTTTAAATTAAAGACAATCACAAGAGATTAAGAAGGGCACTACATAATAATTACAGGGTCCATCCATCAGGAAGAACTAACAATCATAAATGTCTACGCACCGAATATGGGAGCACCTAAATATCTAAAACAATCACAAACAGAAACAAGCTTATAGATAAGAATGTACTAATAGCAGGGGACTTTAATACTCCACTTACAGCAATGGATAGGTCAACCAGACAGAAAATCACTAAAGAAATAATGGACTTGAAAGACACATTGGACCAGATGGACCTGACGGATATATTTAGAACTTTACATCCTGAGGCCAGGGAATTTACTTTCTTCTCAAGTGCGCATGGCACATTCTCCAAGATAGATCACATACTGGGACATAAAGCAGCCCTCAATAAATATAAAAGAATTGAGATCATACCATGCACACTGTCAGATCACAATGCTTTGAAACTTGAAATCAATTACAGGAAGAAGTCTGGAAAACCTCCAAAAACATGGAGGTTAAAGAACACCCTTCTAAAGAATGAATGGGCCAATCAGGCAATTAGAGATGAAATTAAAAAATATATGGAAACAAATGAAAACACAACAATTCAAAATCTATGGGATGCGGCCAAGGCAGTCCTAAGAGGAAAGTACATTGCTCTCCAGGCCTATTTCAAGAGATTAGAAAAAGCGCAAGTCCAAAATCTAACAGCTCACCTAAAGGAACTAGAGGCAGAGCAACAAGAACGCCCTAAACCCAGTAGAAGAAGAGAAATAGTAAAAATTAGAGCAGAAATAAACAACATAGAGACCAAAGAAACAATCGAAGAGATCAATGAAACCAAGAGTTGGTTTTTTGAAAAAGTAAACAAAATTGACAAACCTCTAGCCAGACTTATCAAAAAGAAAAGAGAGAGCACCCAAATAGACAAAATTATGAATGAAAATGGACTTATTACAACCAACCCCTCAGAAATACAAGCAATTATCAGGGAATACTATGAAAAATTATATGCCAACAAATTGGACAACTTAGAAGAAATGGACAAATTCCTAAACACACACTCACTACCAAAATTCACACGGGAAGATCTAATGTTTATTTTTGAGAGAGCAAGAGAGCAAGGAGGGGAGGGGCAGAGAGAGGGAGACACAGAATAGGAAGCAGTCTCCAGGCTCCAAGCTGTCAGCACAGAGCCTGACGCGGGGCTCGAACTCACAAACCGCAAGATCGAGACCTGAGCTGAAGTTGGCCGCTTAACCGACTGAGCTGTCCAGGAGCCCCTGAAACACAAAATTTTTAATTTTGAGGAAGCCCAATTAACTTTTTTCTTCTGTTGCTTTTGGTGACATATCTAAGAAGGTGTTGCCCTTGTTCAAGGTCAAGGATTTGCATCTATGTTTCCTCTAAGAGTCTTATAGTTTTCCCTCTTATGTTTAAGACAAGACTTTGATCCATTTTGAGTTAATATTTGTATGTAGTGTGAGGTAGGAGTCCAACTTCATGGTTTTGCGTGTGGCTGTCCAGGCCCCAGCACCTTTTATTGTAACGCCTGTGCTTTCTCCTGTGGGACTGTCTTGACCTCCTGAAAATCGATTGTGTATGTCAGAGCTTATTTCTGGGCTTTGAATTCTGTGCCATTGATCTACACGTCTGTCTGTAGCCACGCTGTCTTGATTACTATAGCTGCGCCGTAGTGGCAGTGCTCTTTGATGAATGGTTTCAGTAAGTGTGTTTTCTATGAAATACTGTTGGTGACAAACTAATTGGGGACTTTTGCCCAACAAGCCCTTAATGTATGTAATCATAATATGGATCCACTTAGGCAAGGGTGTTCAGTTCTCTAACTCCCGAATTCCTTGTTTGCATCTTCACGTGTACCCTGAAAACTTCAGTAGAGTCTTCTTGTAACCAGATTGCGCATGACCCTGTTGCACCACTTCAGAGGGGCAGAGTCCCGGGAGGTGCTCCTCATCCCCACTGTTAAATTTGCCACTATTGTATTTCTCTTCGAAGACACTACTCCAGGAGAAGTGAAGCTAATCAACCTGATACATCAATTCTATGGGGCTGGTTGTTGGCGCAGTGAGAAAATGTTCATGTCCGACAAAGCTTTGATATCAACTATCAACTAACAAAATGTGTAGAAGGCATTTTCATGTGTTCACGTGCATCTCACTCTTGGGAGGAAGCAGCTCATTGCAGAGTCTCCATGCACTGGGAGAGCATGGCACACCGTGTGCGTAGTATGTAAAAGAAATCCTCTGAAGAATCCCCTCCTACTTGAAAGCTCCCAGAGGTCACAAGCACTGTCATTCATGGTTCTCTGGTCATCATTCCTGGTAGGCTTCCAGTGTGTGTAAATGATCAACAGGTGTGTGTGTATTTGGGGGAGGGGTGGCTTTTGAAGTTGAACGCCTTGAAGCACGCACTCAAACAATGCAAAAGGGTACACAATGTTCAAAGTTCCAAACAATGCAAAAGGATATACAGTGTAAATAAATCTTCCCAGAAGCAGCTGATGTCAAAAGGTTTTCAAGTTTTTTGATGCATATACAGGCATATCTGTCTGTGTGTTCTGCACAAAAGGAACGTCATAGTGCGTAAGCTGGGGGCACCTTGCTTTTTTCACTTAGTAATATAGTTTGGAATAATTTTCCACCAGTGAGTATAGATTTACTCCATTTCTTTCTTCTTTTTTTTAGTGTTTGTTTATTTTTTAAGTATTTTTTAAATGTTTGTGTCTTTTTGAGAGAGAAAGCACGCAAGCAGGGGAGGGGCAGAGAGAGAGGGAGACACAGAATCTGAAGCAGGCTCCCCATTCCGAGCTGTCTGCACAGAGCCCGATGCGGAGCTCGAACTCATGAATGGTAAGATCATGACCTGAGCTGAAGTCAGACACTTAACTGACTGAGCCACCCAGGCCCCTACTCCATTTCTTTCAATGGCTGCAGTTTTCTCTTGTGTAGTTATACTGTTATTGAACCAGTCTCCCATTGATAGGTTTGCTATTAGAGACAGAGTTGCAACAAGTATCATTATGTATGGCTTGTTTCCCGTTCTAGTCTAATCTCTACAATACATTTGCAAGAATAAGTAGTTCTAGGTTAAAGGCTTCTGCATTTTGAATACTGTAGGTATTGACAAATCACCCTAGAAGAGCATACCAATTTCTACTCCCATGAGCAAAGCCTGTGAGTGCTTGTTTCCTCACACCCTCTGTCCCACTGGGTGCTATAAAGCCCTTTCATCCTTACAGTCGATGAATGAAAAATGGAAGGAATGTATTTATTTCCTTTGCCCACTTTTTGTTTGTCTGTTTGGGCGGTTGGTGTGAATGATTTCGAGGATTCTTGGGATAGGAAGGAGTCTGCCTCTCCGTCATTTGTGATTTGTATGTTTTGTCTTTTCACTTAACATTTCTGTGCCCTATTTTACATTTTAATGTAATTAAATGGATCAGTCTTTTTGTTTGTGGCTTCTGGTGCTCAATAAATATTAAATGAATCCAAGTACAAGTACTGCTCTTACAGTTCAATTCTGCTCAACAAATATTTGCCAGGTGCCTATAATGTGCAAAGTGCGAGGGCTAAACAGGCTGGAGGAGCTTGCGTGAATAAGTCACCATCTGGCCCTCAAAGAAATTCACCGGAAAAGGAAATGAGCACCATGGTAGGAACAAGAGCTTCTGAGAGGCTACGTCCCTTAATAAACACATAGGGACATGGGCGTGTGGGGTATTTGGCGATTAGTCCTTACTGGTTGAGGCCAGAGTATGAGAAGGACAAAATGTCGATGGGCAGAGCGGGAACACATGCGCGGCCTCGAACCCTCTGCTGGAGACTTTAAACGTTACTCCGTACCTACAGGGAAGCCATGAACTGTTTGGAGTTGGAGAGGGTCAAATCCAGGTTGCGTTTAGAAGACTAATTCTGGAGGTGCTGACGCGGGGTCTTGCAATGATCCTGGTTCATTGCAACCCTCACAGGGCTTTTCCTCCACGAATTCGTGCCCGATTCCCGGTGCCTTTTCTACGCGGCAGCCAAGGAGAATCTTTCCCAAACGCAAATCCAGTTAGGTCCCGCTCCAGCTTCCAAGTCCTGTCCATGATAAATGTCCAACTTCCTTCCTTCGGTTTACAAGGTCCTCTAAGATCTGGGGACGTTCGTGAAGGGTGCACGCAGGCTTGGGGAAGTGGGGTCAGGTCTGCTTTTGGACATCCAGGACCAGGGCTGTGTCCTCAGAGATCTTGGATTTCGGTGAGGGAAGCAGACGGGAAGATGTCCGGCTGTCTCCTCTCTGCGCAGGTAGCTTGCTGTCACATCCTCCATTGGCCGAACACACCCCATTTTCTCAACTGGAACGGCCATACCTCAAGGGCTGCCGTTAAATGCCGCCTTCAGGTTCAGCAAGCACTTGTGTCTAGGACCGCCAGTCAGAATTAACGTCCCCTCTTCTTCGCCCTCCTCCCGTGTCTCCGTGACACTCACTGTGTAGTCCCCGGGGAGCTGCGTACGCAGGCAGATGTGGTAACATTAGGCAGTTAAAGCTGCTTGCACCTTCTCTTGCTTTCCCACCTTCCAGAATAAGAAAATGAGAACCGTCGCTCAGCGTCAAATGCTTGATTCTGCAAAGGAGCTAAAAAGAGGTGGGCTTGATCCGCTTTTCAGTTAGAGCGTTGGGCCCGTTTTCATTGACAGGTTTACCATCACTTGTGGCTTCGGCCCTCGGATGAGCGAGCAGAATGGTCAGTGTGACGCCGCCTGTGGCCTCTGTTCCCCGCAAGCCTGCCGCACGTGTCTCAGGGTGCTGGGCCTTTCCTCTGTCACCTGGGTGACACACCGAAGTGCAAAGTCTTGCACACTTCTCTAGGGGATGTAAAAGTGAATGAGAAAGTGGAATTGACTAAGCACCTGCTTTCTTCCAGGAAGACTGGTACATTACATCTAAATCTGTTGGTCTACCAAGGCTGTCCAGGGGCTCGACTGTTCTGTTTCTTTTAACGTGACGTTTAGAATCCACAGATAAATAGGCTTGGGATCAACCCCAATTCCTCCACCAGTACTGGTAGCTCTCCAGAGGAAGGACAAGAAAGTAAGGGTCATTTCACAGGGTCCTACTGGCAGGGCACGGGGAGGAAGGCAGCTTGCAAGGCAGTTTCGGTGAGAGGAGGGGAGGGCCTGGTGAGGTTGATGACGGTTGAGAGAAAAGACAGGGTGACTCAGTGGGTGCAGGGTTCTGGCTGTGGATTGCAGTGAGCACTGAAGGATAAAAAAGAAAGACAAGGAATGATGAAAATAAAGCTTCTGATGCTAGAGCCTAAACCAAAAAATCCTGCTTAATACGCAGAAGTAAAGCATGACATGATTGGAAATAGCATTGCATCTGGAGTCGGAATATCTGGGTTTGAGTTCCGGTGCTGCCATTATTGCCTGCACAGTAAATAGCTTCAGCTTTAGAGGCTTTTCTACTGTGAATATTAGATTTTTTTAAATGCCTTATCTTTAATTTTTTTAATGTTTATTTGTTTTTGAGAGAGAGAGACACACACAGAATCCGAAGCAGGCTCCAGGCTCCAATCTGTCAGCCCAGAGCCCGACACAGGGCTTGAACTTACAAACCATGAGATCATGACCTGAGCCAAAGTCAGAGGCTTAACCCACTGAACCACTCAGGTGCTCCAAAGTGTCCTATCTTACAGGTTGTTGTGAAACCCACAAAAAATTTCACATGCGTTGTGCAAATAGATATCAATACTTAAAACAAATTTCCAAAACAATAGAAACACCGAATTTGTTTGTAATAAGTGAAAGCCTAGCTAATTCTTGGTGTACTCTGGTAAAGCGATAATTTCAATTACTATAACCTTCTCACTCAATCCCCCCTCCTCCAAATCCCCTCTAAAATACTCCCCAAACTTCATCTGTGCTTAGAAATGATTACAAAAAGCCATACTGTTGTTTTGTTTCTCTCCTTTGCTTTTACAGTTTCACAATATAATTTGGTCCAGAATGGTCTCTCCCCGTAATTTTTCTCTCACTCATGCCCTAACACTACCCTAGATGCTACATATACACTCCTGAAGGCTCCAATAAGCAAGAACAAGAAAATTCATTATGGATGGGGGAGATTACAAAAAGAATTGGAAATGTTTCCTAAGTCACCCAGAAGAAAATATTATCCATCAGTATTCAGGGCATGACATTCACAAATAAAGTTGACTGCTGGCTAGATGGTTCTCTACCTGTGAACAAGAGCCCTCTCCTTTCCCTTCCCTTCAAAAAACGGTCCTCCATTCCCTGTAGGGATTTCCTTGAGCTCTTCCTAGTCCCCCAACCTCACACACAGCTTCCCCCTCTTTGTACCTTCCCTGTGCCTCGGAGCTCTGTGCCGCTCTCGTTGACTCTGTCCACGATGATATGCCGGTGCCTGTCATTTGGTCCCTGCCTTGTACACACAAGTAGTGTCAATCACGTCCCGCACTAAGTTGCAAAAGCAGAGACTGTTAGGATCCTTCCCACCTGCACAGCACCCTATAGTTTACAAGGTATTGTCAGAAACATGAATGGATTTAAACTCCCCTCAACCCTGTGAAGTCGGTGTTCTTACCCTGCAGACACAAGACTGAGACCCTTGTAGCTTGAGTAAACTCGCCTGTGTCCCCTGCCTCCACCACCGGCCACTCCCACTTTCCCTGCGGTGGGCTTTGCCTCCTCAGCACCTTTTGTTTTCTCTGTGGCTCCTGACTGTGGCTATTATTCGGATTGTTATTCATTTCGCCATTTCGCACTTACTGAGTCTGCACACAAATCAAAGGCTTCTGCTGGGGATGTGAAAGTGAATGAGAACATCTATGCTCTAGGAGGAAATTTACAAATTAATCGGCATCATTGACTGTATGACAATTCTCTACCAAACCATTCATTGACTCTAAGGAGTCTTTTGAAGCGTTTGATTCCGTGCACCCTGTCAACCCCGTCTCCATTTTCTGCTCTTGAGGTGATAGGAAGACGTGACATTAGTGGGAGATGACAGTGTTCTTTGTCATGAGAGGGCAAGGGAGAGGGGCACAAAGGCCCGGGTGATCTGCAGAGTGGATTTGGTTCCTGGAGAAAAAGGCTGCTTCTGTCATTTTGTTGTACCGAAGAGCTTCCTGACACACACACCGGCTCCTTGAAGACTTGGAGAACTGTGGATTGGGGTGGGGGTGTTTTTAATTTATTGTTCATACACTTGGCAACTCGAGTGTCATCTTGTCTCTCTGTTTCTTTCATTTCAGATGTGTATGTCATCTTGTAGAACAGCATTCCAAACCCTTGACAGCTTCTGTATATAGTTCCCACTTTTGAAGAATGTCTTGCACAACCTCAATAAACTACATTTCTTTACCTCTCAGGAAAACAAAACCAAACACTGACAACACAACGAAGCCCAGGCTGGTTAGTTCTTCTGCAGTCCTGTTCGCCAGAGGGTCTACAAGCTCCCGCCTTAGGACCCCTGATATCTAGCACAATAGAGTAGTATTGGGGTCACTTACCTCTCTCTCTTTTTAAAACTCCTTTATATGGGGGAGTGAAGATGTGAAAAGCTGCAGAAATAAGGGATGTGTGCAGCTGGTGGGTGAAGGTGTGGGCTTTGCCTTGTACTAGCTAGATTTACAGCACTACTTCTTTCTAACTATCCGAAGCTATCCGAAGCCATTGGCTTTGAACAAATTGCTCAATGTAAAAGTATCTAGTTCTGCAACTCTAAAGTACCAACTTCAGAGGGTGGTTGAATTGAATAAGATGATACCTGTAAAAAGCCTAGGACAGTGACCGAAACAGGAAGCACCAATAAATATTACTAATTTTTATTCTGTATTCCTATGTTTTGAAGAGAAGGAAAAGTGAAAAGAGAATTATGAAATCTCCATTCAAATAGGGGGCTTTAAAATTTGAGAATCAGGGATCTTATACTTTGTTTTTATTTGCTGGAATAGTAGATCAATACTATCTACTTCCGGGACACCTGGGTGGCTCAGTTGATTGAGCGTCCAACTTCGGCTCAAGTCATGATCTTTTGTTTGTGGATTTGAGCCCCGCGTCAGGCTCTGTGCTGACAGCTGAGAGCCTGGAACCTGCTTCAGATCTCTGTCTCCCCCTCTCTCTGCCCCTCCCCTTCTCGTGCTCTGTCTCTCTCTGTCTCTCAAAAACTAAAACGTTTAAAAAAATAGTATCTACTTCCATGTTGTTGAACTCCTCATACTCTCAAAATAGAACTCTTCAGTAAGTTGTTTTTGTTTTTTTTTTACTGCTGAGTGATTACCAAACTAATTATATAGTAATTTTATTATCTGAGTATCTCTAAGGGAGAGGGCCAGATGAGATTGTATGGTTTGGCAACTCAGTAATCTTCAAGAAGACAACATATTTACAAAGAAAGAGCATTATGTTAATTTGAATAGAGATCTTTCTCCTGAAATGTTTATGGCTCTGAGGTTCTGAATACTTCCCTAAACAATAAGGCAAATGATGGGGCGGATTTTCTTAAAAGGGGTGAATAACCAAGAGTGAATGCATTACATATTGAAACATGGGGAACTTTGAAGAATATGGGTTAGAATGGATCAAAGAAGTGGGTGTATTTAGATTGTACAAGAAAGACACGGACAGAGTTTAAAATTTGGCCAATGTTCAACACCCAGAGATGAAGGAAGTAAGCAAGGAAAAGATTTAACAGTCAATAAGGAAAGCTTTATGACCTGAGCATTAGAGAAGTACCTACCTTTTGGCATTTATTCATTTGTACAGCAAATATTTGTTGAATTCCTACTCTATGTGCTGCATTGTCCTTAAAGCAAACAAGATTTATTACTACACAAAATAGGCAAAGACTCCTGGGAGTTATTTGATTGTAGTGCAAGGAAGCAACAATTAGCAACAAACACAGTAAATAAACTAGATAGCATATCAGAAAGTTCTAAGTGCTGTGAACAAAGAGACCCTGAAGGCGAGAGAAGGACAAGGAGTAATGGGCTGTTGGGGGTGAGGTAGGGGATGTATTGGGTATGGCAAGGGCCACGGGCCACAGAGCTCAGTCTTCCCTGACGGTTATTGGGACCATCCCCCAAATGGGTGACTTTGCTTTTCTGATGAACATCTCCTGGGTTTTAAGATGTGGAAGTGAAAAGAGGTCATATCAATGACCCCATGAGAGCGGTAATAGGCATTCAAAGAACTTGGAAATCAGGGCACCTGGGTGGCTCGTCATTTAAGTGACCAACTCTTGAATTTTGGCTCAAGTCATTATCTTACGATTCTTTGAATTCAAGCCCTGTGATGGACTCTGTGCTGAGAGTACAGAGCCTGCTTGGGATTCTCTCTCTCCCTCTTTCTCTCTGCTTCTCCCCCACTCATGTTCTCCATGCTCCCTCTATCTCTCAAAAAAAAAAAAAAAAGAACTTGGAAATCATATTTATTGAGGCAATGAAGATGCTCCAGTGAAAAGCAGTGTCAAAGTGTTCTAGGATCCATGCAGCAAAGGACAACAGTGAGGGCAGGACCATGGGTGAGGCAGTGAACTTTAAAACTATAAACAAGGACTAAGTAGACGCCATCGTCATACTTTAAATGAGCAGAGTTCATATCAGATCAATGTCCTATTATAAGCCCTGTGGATACTCCTATTGATTAACTTATAATTCTCTTCTTATTTGGATTCAAATTCTGGAAAGGAGATGTTTGTTTCCCAACATCAAAAAACATGAATTAAAAAAAAATAAGCAAAACCTGTGCATGAAGTTTTTGTATTCAAAGACCCTTTCGATTTTGAATCGATGGCACGCTGAACACCTCTGAAGAAACTCTCTTCCCACACGGGATCCAAAGATCCTAGATGAAAAGTTCAGCTAGTTGTCCATGAGCGTCTTGTTTCACGTTTGGAACATGACTGCCTCAGCTTCTCACTTTTCTCCGGGACATGGCACTGTGTACTCATAGTCAGGCTCAGGGCCGTGATCAGAAGGCTAGTCTAAAATAATTAGGACACTATTTGAGATTGGAGTAATGTAACCCCAGGCAGGAGGAAGAAACACTTCTTCCTCTTTTTGGGAACATGCTGGTCGTTGTCCCAGCTGCTGGAGGCCTTGCTGTGCTAAACACCTCGTGTATCAGTCCTTCGTCTTGGACAGAGGTGAGCAAGCCTAATGAATCCGCATCTCAGTTTGTGGAGGTTCCCCGTAAGCCATAGGAAGAATCCGACAACTTCTGATGAGCTCCACACCCAGGCCACAGTGGGGGTATTTCTCGTCAGCTCCCAGCCTCGGAGCAGAGAACCAGTTCTGGAGAAGTGAGAGACAAAGGGCCTTTGTGGCAAATTCTGAGACCTTCTTGGTCTCGATCACCTGCAGGGTGATCACACTGAACGTCTTTGAACTAGAGGCCATGATAGGAGCAAGAGTTCTCTCCGTATCTCCTTAAACAAAATTTCTCCGCTCTGATGCTTCAAGCTGGTGCTGGAAGTCTCACAAAATAATAGAAAAATAATATCCCTTCTTAGAATATGCTGGAGGCGGGGCGCCTAGGTGGCTCAGTCAGTGAAGGGCCCGACTCTCGATCCTGGCTCAGGTCATGATCTCACAGTTCATGGGTTCGAGCCCCATCTCCGGCTCCGTGCTCACAGGGTGGAGCCTGCTTGGGACTCTCTGGCTCCCTGAATGAGTGAAACATCACCTCTACAGTTCAGAACACCCTCGAAATCCCCCCCCCCCCCACATACACACACAAGAAGTTGCTCCAGTCAAAATATTTCACAATGTTCCACTCAAATGGAAACAACGGGAACAACTGAAAAGTATAGTAAGAACTGTACGTACCAAGGGAAGAGGAGTCCTGGTGCCTCCATTCTTAACATAGACAGGAAAACACAGAGCACACTGGTGAAAAGCAGGTACTTCTGCTGAAAACCTTCAGCAAGATGTTTTTTCAAGTTTGGGGGATTCTTTTGTAGTAGATGTTTTGGACATCAGGAAGGGGATAAAGGAAGTATAAGAGACGAGTGTAAAACAGAGAAAAGCACACAGAGCCAGGGCCTAGGAAGCATATTTAATTTTAATTTGAACCTAAACACTTTTGCAGAGATGTCCGAGTTTGCTGGCTTCGCTGTCAGCCTGCTGCGAGTGGCGATTGTTCCGTAATGTAGAAATGAGGAAACGGCTCACGGAATTGTGTTTTTCGCCTTTGGGTTTCCTTGCTTCTGTGCAAAACGTTGAGAAAAAGTTTACTCTGTGGTTTATTCTAAACAAATTCGATTCAGGGGCCAGGTATTATTGCTCCATCAGCCAACTTAAGTACTTATTTTTAAAAGTGTATTTTTGACTTTAAACACTTAAATCCATTGTGGTTTATCATGTCAATATATGTTTTGGCGCGTGCACAGCGCAGAGAAGGCCTGGTAAAATTCCTTAAAGGAGTCTTTGAAAAGCTCTTGCAGCAGAAGCGGACCTCCCAGTTCCCGGAGAGGACATATCTGCATCTGAGCACCTTAAAGCGTATTCCGAAACTGCCCTTCCCTCCTTTTCCAGAGCCAAATCCAGGCCCCGATGATGGGGTAAATGTACCAACCAAATAAGTTGTTTTTCAGTTAGTGCAAACAAAATCCAAGAATTAGGGTTTGTGTGGGTGAGTGAGCTCACATTTTGAAATAAGAACAAATTAAATTTGTACAAGGACTTCAATTACAATTCGATCCAAGTTTTTCCTCATCTGATCTCCAATAACAACCTTGGAAGACAGGCAGGGCAGCTTCTAAGGTTCCTATGTTCATAGATGAGGAAATAGATTAAAAAAAAAAATCCAGCAATAGTCCAGGGCCAGAGTATTCTGTCCCAGACAGAAGATGGAGAAGCAGTGGAGTACACAATATATTTGGTTTTGTTTCAACTTCAACTCCAGTGCAGATCTATTATATAACAGTGCTCCCTGAGAATAAATTGACTTCAGGTAAATACTTGAAACACTCGTATTAGACCAGTGAAAATTTTTATATTAGAACCATTGGCAGGAATCGTTATTGTTTTTATCAGTGTCCCGTCTATTTAAGTAGCACAAGAGGAATTTTAAATAAAGTCAAAACAAGCAGTACAGCTCAGCAGGGGGAAAAAAACGTTGTCTAGACTATTACTGGATAATGTGTACTTCTAGTTCATCTAGAACATTCTTTCAAAGGTCCTCGCACCATTCAGAGAGGATAGGCATTTGTGACAAGCACTAGTCAAAGAAAGAGACGTTAATCCCGCCAAGAACATTTTTGGGGGAGATATTCCAGTATTAATCATTATTACTAATGTTAATAATTGTTAATAATAATAATTGTTAATAATAAGTTGTCTCCATAATAAAGCAATAGTATTACCACTGCTGCTGTTGCTGATTCTACATTTCTGTGAATAATAACAATATTTGTAAATGCTTGTTATTCACCAAGCACTGAGTCAGGCACTCTCTGTGGATACTTTGCTTTTCTTTCTCTTAATCTTCATGTCCACCTTCAACCTTACATTGTAGAAGAAATACCTATGACTTGGAGCTGGAGTTCAGTGATTTTGCCCATAGTCACCTAATTGGTACGGGATGGAGCCACGATTTTGATTTAGGCAATGTAATTGCAGAACCCACAAGCTCAATGCCATGTGATAATACCTTCTCAGTAGCTGCTGCTAATACTACTACTAATAACTAAAATGTGTTTATGAGCAGACTTGTTGTCAAACCTGTTTTTACCAATGATCTAGTGAGATTTGAAGAGGTGAAGTGATTTGCCCAAATTCCCATGGTTAGTATGTTGAAGGATAGATTTTTCGGATTCAATATGATTTCCAAAAAGGAGAACTTGAATCCCCTGATTCTACTACTCCCCCTTCCTGTGAAGGATCTCACAAATTAAACTGTGTGTCTAGATTATTCTCTAGAACAAGAGCCTCAGACCTTATATCCTTTTATTTTTTTAATGTTTATTTTATTTTATTGAGAGAGAGAGTGAGCAAGAGCACAATCAAGGGAGGGGCAGAGAGAGACACACACACACACGGAATCCGAAGCAGGCTCCAGGCTCTGGGCTGTCAGCACAGAGCCCGACAAGGGACTTGAACCCACAAACTGTGAGATCATGACCTGAGCTGATGTCAGACGCTTAACTGACTGAGCCACCCAGGTGCCCCCGACTTTATGTCCTTAAAAACCCAAATTCCTAGGTTAGGAATTCTCAAACTTTTGAATTGATGAGGAATCACTTTCATTCTTCTGAAATATTGCAGGTTACGAAAGAGCTTGAGAGATCTGGCAAGGAGTACAGTCACATTAAAAAAAAAACCAACAAAAAACAAAACAAAACAAAACAAAAAAAAGGAAAACAAAATTCCAGATGATTAGGGGGTATTTGGTTTTGTTTTTGCATTTTTAAATAGGCTTCACGCCCAGCGTGGAGCCTTATGTGGGGCTTGAACTCACAACCCTGAGATCAAGACCTGAGCTGAGATCAGGAGTCAGATGCTTAACCTTAACCGACTGAACCACCCAGGTGCCCCAGTGAGGTTTTTTATTTATTTATTTATTTATTTATTTATTTATTTATTTATTTTTAATGTTTTTACTTATTTCTGAGAGAGAGAGAGAGAGAGAGAGAGAGAGAGACAGTGCGAGCAGGAGAGGGTCAGAGAAAGAAGGAAATACAGAATCGGAAATAGGCCCCAGGCTCTGAGCTGGCTGTCAGCACAGAGCCCGACGTGGGGCTTGAACCCATGAACTGTGTGATCATGACCTGAGCCAAAGTCGGACGCTCAACCGACTGAGCCACCCAGGCGCCCCATAGAGAGGTTTTTTTTTTATTAAGTGTCAAGACCTAAGACCTTGAGATTCAAGGAATTCCATTCCTGTTTGTCTTGAAGATGTTTTCTTCAAGGAAGATATATTGCAAGAAAATATTGCAAGGAGATGTGTGATAGCAGGTTCTGTTGGACCCGAGGCTTTGGAGGGAGTGGTCTGCACAGAGAAAGGGAAGCTCCAAAAGCATAGCTCTCATTGAGCCTTGGCAGGGTCCAGGGATTAACGCCAGAGGAGCTGGGGAAGGCTCACTGGAGAGCTAGGGGGAGGCATGACCCCTTTGTGTTTTGTTCTTTCACACGATAAGAGGGATCATTACTGTATCAGGCGAAAAAGCCTTATCTTTATTATTGCCAATAGCAGTAACAAAGGGAATCACCTTTTAGCACGGAGTTCCCCTTAGCTTTATCTTCTCTGCAGACAAATCCAGAGAAGAGATGCTGTTGAGTTATTTCTCTAAGTGAATTGGCTTTTTTCCTTTGACACGTTATAGGGCATCAGGCGCTATAGTGCAATGGCTCTCCGACATCCCAAATGTCCAGAGGCACTTTGGTGGAAGTAGGAGTCCCCTGGGGCAATAAGTAGCCCTATTCTCTAACTGCCATTGCAAGAAAGAAAACACCTAGTGGTTGGATCTGAAGAGTTTGCCTGTGATTGTAGTCACTGGGTCCATGGCAGAGAGGGACCCACCTCAAGGAAACAGGGGGTGTACATGTTGGACCGCATCCCATGCATCCCAGAGGGGCGGAATGACTCCATTACTGCAAAAGATGTCCTTGTACATGACTTACTGAGGCTGCCACACAGTCCCAGAGGCATGGACAGGGCTGAAGTGTGCAAATCAATGCCACAAGTCAAGTATGGCCTTGGCTTCAGTAAGAGCACCAGAGGCCAGCCGGGTACTGACTGATTAGAAGTGTTTCATGGATGAGGAAGTATGGCCGTGACACACCGTGACACACCGGACATTCCAGCAATGAGCCACCATTCTGTGTGGCCTTTGGCAAGTCATTCATCCAGTCTGGTCTCTACCTACTTTCCTCACGTTGGACTTGTTCATCACCCCATCCCTTGACACAGACACATCTGATCTCTAGTCTAGACTTATAGACCATGCGTTCAGAACCAAGGATCTAGTAACCTAAAAATGTGACCACTGTCCAAGCCATTGAAAGTATAAAGGAAGAAAACTTAATGCTCGAGTCTGGTTTCAGAGATGTTTAATTACGGTATCTGGAGATGTGTCATTCATCCATAGCTGGTCAGAGTCAAGGTCAACTGGTTTACGAAGTCATTTATTATCTCCTTCTATAATTACTAGTCTAATCGCCTAATTCTCCTCTACCAGCCTGTGTGAGGGGAATCGTATTCTTCTACCCTCTGCATCCAAGCCCTAAAATAAACTGATGATGTTCGTGATCATCTTTCATTCTGTTGCACTTCAAAATTTTTCTGCTCCAGATTTTCTGATTATTTCTGTTTTTCCTGGCTCTAGAACCATAGAATTACAGTCTTTCAGAACTAAAAGTGATTTTAGAAATCACTTAATTCTCTGTTTTACTTAATTGAAATTTGAGAACAGGAAAGATTATACAATTTGCCAAAGGCCTGCAATGGGTTAGTGGCAGAGCTGGCTCGGTATCCAGTGCCTCCCCTTTGACCTGTAGAAATAGTGAGACCCTCGAGGCTCTGGCTCAGACAGAGGGCAGATCCCTATCTGATCTGATTTGGGAGATTAAGATATGGCTGCGTGGCTTCGGCAGTGCCCAGGTGGAGAGCCTGTGGCTCTAGCCACAGCATACGGTAGAATTTGGGCAGCCCGCTAGAGACAGGGTGGAGAGAAGGGGAGGGCATTTGGCAGTAGGTGAACTCCAGGGATGAGCGAGAGGAGAAGGGAGTTTACTGACAGAAAACGAGGTTTGAGGTCTTCAAATGCCAAAGTATTTGGCCAGACACTTTACGATGTATTTTGCCAAAATCTCTACTTTGGTGAGTTTCGTTTGTTTGTTTTTGGTGAATATGCATAACTTCGCTGAAAGTGCGGAACACAAAAGGCACATTGCTCTGGTGAGAATGGATTGGGGGGGGCAGGTGGAGGCCAAGAGCCCGACGTCCAGTCAAGAGATGACGGAGGCTTGGCGCAACCACAGAGAAGGTACAAACAGTGCATGGTGGCAAGATGGGGGACGAACCTTGTAGACATGGGAACACATGCAGGATAGGAGCATGGGTTGTGCGCGATCTTCTTCTCTTTTTAAATTTTCCTTTTTCTTTTTTTCTTGGTACATGTTTTATTAAGAAAGGAATGAAGCCAGAATGGCTTTACTGGATTTCAGTCTGGAATGACTTTCTGGCTACTTTTTTATTTTTGTTTTTTTTTGTTTAAAAATTTTTAATGTTTATTTTTGAGAGAGAGAGAGAGGGACAGAGCCTGAGCATGCGAGGGGCAGAGAGAGAGAGAGAAGGAGACATAAAATCCGAAACAGGCTCCAGGCTCTGAGCTGTTAGCACAGAGCCCGATGTAGGGCTTGAACCCACAAACGGTGAGATCATGACCTGAGCTGAAATCTGATGCCTAACTGACTGAGCCACCCAGGCGCACCTACTTTTGTTTTTGTTTTTAACGGATTACCTTTCCTTTGGAACAATGTCGAATTCATAGAAAAGTTGCAGATACAGTTCAAGGGACTTTGATACACTCTTCACTCAGATCCACCAGCTGTTAACATTTTCTATGTTTGCACTTTGTCTCTCTTACGTGTATTTTATTCACATAACAATTATATATTCTTTCTGAGTCACTTGAGAGTTCATCGCCTTTTACTAAATGTTTTAAGTGTATATTTCCTAAGAACAGGAAATCCGCTTACACAGCCACGTACAGTTCTGCAAATCACGAAACTTTACATCAGTACGTCATTAATATCCAATCTATAGTCCTTGTGTGTATTTCACATTTTTGTCCCGGGACCGTTCTGTACAGCGATTTTTTTCCTTCTGGTTCGAGATCCAATCCAGGATCTCATGGTGCATTTAGTTTTCATGTCTCTCTTGTTTTTCCTCCTTTTTTGGCCTTCTGTAAGTAACATTTTTGAAGAGTATAGCCCAATTAGTTGTAGAATATTCCTCAGTTGGGACTTATTCATGGTTTCCTCATGACTGGATTCAATTCATGCTTTTTGCAAAGAGTCCCATCTAAGAACAGTCTTAGCCTTCTCAGTGCATTGTATTAGAAGACACATTGGGGGGCGCCTGGGGGGCTCAGTCAGTTGAGCGTCCGACTTCAGCTCAGGTCATGATCTCACGGTTCGTGGTTCGAGCCCCGCATTGGGCTCTGTGCTGACAGCTAGCTCAGAGCCTGGAGCCTGTTTCAGATTCTGTGTCTCCCTCTCTCTCTGACCCTCCCCTGCTCACGCTGTCTCTCTCTCTCTCAGAAATAAATAAAAAACAAAAAAAAAATTAAAAAAAAAAAGGAGACACATTGGGTAGTTTGTTACTATTGTTGAAGAAGTTAATTACTGGTGAAATTAACTTGAGGGTAAGAACACATATTCCAAATAGTGAATTTTATTTTTTTTTTGTCTTCAGCTCACTGTATTGTCTTTATTAAGAAATGGTTTTGGAGGGGCACCTGGGTGGCTTAGTTGATTAAGCGTCTGACTTTCGCTTAGGTCATGATCTCGCGGTTCGTGGGTTCGAGCCCCGCGTCAGGCTCTGTGCTGACTGCCAGCTCAGAGCCTGGAGCCTGTTTCAGTCTGTGACTCCCTCTCTCTCTGACCCTCCCCTGCTTATGCTGTCTCTCTCTCTCTCTGTCCTAGAAATAAATAAAAAACATTAAAAAAAAAAGAAATGGTTTTGGAAATGTTCTTTAAATTGACAGACTCCCATTTATTCCACATTAAAGTTAGACATCCCAAAAGAAACGGGATATGAACATACTGCAATCCTAGGCTGAGTTCTATCACAGTAAAAATTCAGATCAGGGGAAAATTCCAGGTATGAGGGAAGGCTGACCTGAGTGGGTCATGTGTATACTTTCTAGGGAATCATTCAGTTGCATATATTTTTCACATCTGTTGACGAAAACCAAGCACCAAATGTAAATTATACCATTTGGGAAGATATTACCTATACCTGTGAACTTGTCCTTGAATGACTTCTTGGGCCCAGTTAAACATGAACAGATTTAGAATAATGGTCCTAGAGTATTTTGATGGAGACGGATCACTGGAATGTTATTCCTAATTGTGACTGTGAAGGAAAAGGACCTGTTTCTCTCGATCAACAATGAAAATTCATAAAGATTTTGGGTTTGGGGATGAAATCTGCTTTATTGGTAGGAATCCATTTAGAAGCTCCTCTGTATCCGAATAGTTTTTAAAAGATGTTGATGGGAAAATGTTTGACTTTTCTTTTGAACTGCTCTCATCAGAATGCGATTTACCTATCATGGGTGGTGCTGTTGAGCATGGCAAAGGGTGGTTTGTTTTAATTAAAGTTTTAGCCATAGCTGAAGTGCTATGGATTTAGAGAGAACAGCTAAAAGGCCTGCTGCAGAGGGAAGCCTGCAATTGTTTGCTTTGGGTGTAGACTCATTCTCTTTTGAGTAAGTCAGATTTCCTAGTCATTTGCTTTTCCCAAGGCTTAGAGCACGAAAAAGAGGTAGAGGAAGGGAAAGTGGATGGAAATAGGACTTTAGGAACAGTAGCCCTCAGGACTTAGATGGTGCAAGACAGAGAGTCTGGCTGGGACAACTCGGATTTCCACCGCTGTGAACCCAGTTCTGGTTGGGGACGTCGTGTACAGCTCAGCAGGATGAAAACCGCAACGCTGCAGGGTGAAAATGGCAGCGGCTCTATGCTGCCATCTGGTGGTGAATTGCGGCACTGCCTCCCTCAGCGAGTCCTAGGCTCCGCAGCTCATGGGCCCTTGGATGGCCCACCCACCAACGTGTAAAAAATCGAGAAATTTGGCTGGTTTATCCATTACGTGCCGGAAGAACTTCTCTATTCTTCGGGTGTTCTTTTCTCTTCTCTCTTTAGATACCTTGGTGCCCTTTATACTGTCCTTTTCCCATCAGTCCAAGAACAACTAACATTTACTGAGTGCTTTGTGAATATTATTTTATTTAATTGTGGAAAAAACCCCATATGCGGTAGAGAGACTTATCACTCCATTTTACAGATGAGAAAACATAATAACGGCTGAGCTCACGTTGGACCATTGACCTATCTGTCTAGAGTTTGAACTCTTAATCACTGCATTGCCTTCACACCTGTGCGTGAAATTGAATGAAATGTTACCTATGCCGTGGACGTTTTGTTCGGTCTTATTTCTAATTGTGAAATTAAAGATTGATCTCTTATGAAAATGTGTCGAGCATTAGTGAGCAGGTTGCAAAAATATTTGGGGGAGGGAAGGAGCACTTAACTAGTGTCCCTTAAATTTGCCAACCATGTTTCTGAGGCGGCTGACCCATCTGGAGAAAATGGAGTGACTTAATAATTGTGAAGGTCAAATGAGATAATACATAGGAATTGAATTTGAATATTCGACACCAACATTTATTATTCTTCTGTTATAATGTTGAATAGATTCCTAGTTAACATCGCACTTGACCAAAGCAATGTATTTAGTAAAGGGATAAATATTTATTTTGTGATGCATTTGAGTTGAGTACAACTTCTTTAATTTAGAGAATAAAAACTCTGGTCTTAAGACAAGATTGGTTTTTAGAATATGCAATAAATATTACATATTTTGTGGGGGTTTTTTTAGTGTAGACTTTAACCAAAAATAATAGTCAACCAACAAATCATTCATCCAACCTTTTAGGTACAGATTCTTAGTACATTTAAGAATATGACATTGTATAGTCACCATTTTTCCAAGAACTCTGTCTGATCTGGTTTTTAAAAAGATAGAATATCGATAATTAAAATATAGACTTTAATATCTTACATTATATTAAGGATATGAAATAGTTTACATTTTATAATGAAAACGAAGACCTTACTTTTGTGCAGAAATGGTAGGTATTTCATAAGTATTCCCTTCCCACCTAAGCTCTGAGCACTGATGTTCCTGAACCCCTACTTCCATCCACTTTTGATTGGTGAGGATCACAGAGTGGGATCATGGGCAGCATACAACCTGTAGATTCAGCCTTGTTGGAGATGTCTGGAAGACCTTCCGGAGATTAACTAACATGTGATGCTAGGGAGGACGTCAGAAAGAGTTTTCTGGAAGAGGCCTGGTACACATACAAGATTCTTTCAAGCTTTAGAATAAGAAAGGAGGAGAGATAGATAATGGCAAAGTCAGTTTAGTGAGGAATTGCTCAGTAAGGTATCTTTCGGGATGTTCCACAGTGTGCTCTCCCTCATGCCCAGGGTTATGAGGAACGGAGGCTGTGACACACACATACAAGCCACAACCTCTACTTCTCTCTGTGAGTGTGGCCAACAGGACTGCGTGGGGCCCACATCAGTGTGGGGAACCAACCGGATTGAAGGCCATTGTCTTCGCTTGGGCAAACAATGGTGAGAGCGTGTTGGAGAATGGAAGGAACCAAGCAAAGGCGCTGAACCAGATACAGTAGTTTGGGTGCTCTAAAAGCCATTCCTGGTGTCCTCTCCCTTGCTCTACTATATGGGTTGGAAGGCTTAAGCACTCATTGTTCCAGATTCCCTTGCAGAACGAGCTTTCCAGGTGAGCCAGTTCAGAGTAATGAGATGTTAGCGGAAGCCATTAGGTTGGGCTACCAGGAATGGGTTTGAAGAAGTCAACCTGGGCTGGAATGCTTCCTCAGCCCTATGCCGTTCTTCCTTCTTCCTCCTTCCTGGATGGAGCCAGCCTTGGACGCTTACAGCAACCTTTTTTTGAATGTATAAATAGATATCTATTTTTGTTTTTGTTTTTGTTTTGAAACCTCTGTATGGAAGGAATCTCCTATTTGCCGCTGAGTGCGTTCCTAACTGCTAAAGGTTCCAGGCAGCACCAAGGTGGCATTTGTTAGTAGCTACTTGGGCCAGCCTGCTAGGGGGAGAGGGAGCCAGGGTCCTGGGGGACAGTGGCAGACATGGTGGGGCGGGGGAGGAGCTGGCGGTCACCAAGTGTACAGAAACCTTGGTGGGTATGTGCTGGGGTGGGGGCTCCTGAATTTCTGCAAGCAGGGTGAGAGGCTGGGCCAGAGAGCTACGCTTTGGGTTCCTTCGTTGTGATTTCTTTGTGTTCATTAGCTGGTGTTGTCTGAGGAAACTTGGGGTTGCAGATATATTGGTGTTCATAGTTTTGGATTTCAATGTGTCAATTTGCTGATCTTTTACAAGCATCTCCAATGTGCTGGAAAATTCACTGGATCAAGGTTTTGCAAACTTTCCTGTGAAGGGGCAGTTAATAAATATTTTAAAGTCCGCAGGCTGTTCAGCCTCTGTCACAACTACTCAATGCTCCGTGGCTGCTTGAAAGTGGTCATTGACAGAATATAAACAGAGGAGTACAGCGATGTTCCAATAAAACTTTATTTACAAAAATAGGCGGTGGGCTGAATTTGACCTGAGAGCTATAGTTTGCCAAACCTTTGCTCTAGATCTTAGAGTGGCAGAAAAGATAAGGGTTTTTTCTCATTAGATTTATAGGTCACTTTAAATTATATTCGCACTGTTAATTTATACAGCCAAATTCATTTGTTTCAATAAGATTTTTCTCAGGATTGCCCCCATAAAAGTTGGGTGATGTTGAGTAGATTTTCTGGACCAATTGCCTTTCAGGTGCATAAGACTCGCACAGCAAGCAGTGTGTCTGAAAGTGCATTCTACAGGTCGTGAGTTCTAGTTGATATCCAAAATACGAATAATAATACTAATAAATAATGTTGGATTTAAATACATTTGGAAAGCACTGAATTTAAAAAGTTAAACCAATCTCTCGCTCTCATACGCTACATCTACCCAGTAACCCAAGCTGGAAATCTGCAGCTTAGTTCATTATTTATTACTTTCCTATATCAAATCTATCCCCAAGTCCTACTGATGTTACTTCCTAAATATTTTTCCATTTTCTCTCTCTCTCTATCCCGATTTCCCCAGATATTTTGTTTTCAGGTTTCTTTGTATACATCCCTCCCAGTCCCAAAGCCCACCTTCCAGAATCCTGTGTCAGAATGCACATCCAACCGCAGCACTGTCCTGCTTAGAAACCCATTAATGGGGGCCCCTGGGTGGCTCAGTCGGTTATGCATCGGACTTCAGCTCAGGTCATGATCTCACAGCTCATGAGTCCGAGCCCCGCCTCGGGCTCTGTGTTGACGGCTCAGAGCCTGGAGCCTGCTTCAAATTCTGTGCCTCCCTCTCTCTGCCACTTCCCCACTCACTCTGTCTCTCTCTCCCTCAAGAATAAATAAACATTAAAAAAATTAAACAAAAAAGAAACCCATTAATGACTCCTCACAAAGACTGGCCAGGGCAATGCTTCCTACATCGTGTTCACTGTGGTATTTGATGTGCTCCTAGAAAAATTTTGCATGAAGCCTTACATAAATCAATTTAAACAGAGTTCTTTACCCCTCAGAGCTCTTAATGTTAAAACTAACATTTTTGACTCTTCAAGAAGCGATATGGGGCTCAGCGATTCCCAAATCCAACTGAACGCTCAACGTTCTATTTTCATAGGGACCTTGGGAATGATCAGTTTTCCTATCGAGCCTTTTGAGGAACGCTTCCCCACAGATAGTACAAAGAATTCAAATTAATGGGGATTCGCTCCACTCTTTATCCCCAATGTCAGAATGAGTTTCTCTTTGATGTTGCCCATAACTAATTTTTCTTGGGTAGATTGTCTATTTTCCCCTTGTGATGCAGGCTTAGCATGTGGGGGAAAGTTGGGTCTGAGCATCAAAGAGATTGCCCTGGGAATGTCAACTCCTGGCTGGATGGAAGAGTTTGGGTACGTTCCTTCAGTTTCTCTGAGTCTCTTCTTCTTCCTCATTAGGCTTGAAATAGAACCTACCTCATATGAGCATTTTCATTCAATGATACGCCATTTATAAGGTGAAGAAGTCAGGGACCGGAATATAGAAACTGGTCAATAAATTGTTGTTGCTACTTGTGTTTGAGCTGCCGGGCTCCTATCTGAATAATAACTAAGTCTCCTGTGTACAAGGAAGGATCTTGAGAAAATATATTGTGCAACTAACGGAGTATTATCTGTGCCATGTCCATAGGAATGGAAAAACAGGTTTCAGGTGGCCCTTTCTTCAGCGGCCATCCAGGTGATCTCCTCTGCCGTACTGGGTACACAGCAATGCCAGGGATACCTTCTTGCAAAGGCTCGAATGACATGTTTAGTTGAGCATGTTTTGCCTTTTGTATTAAATCAAGTGGACACCGCTGGTCCCTGCCTTGTGTCAAAAATTCTTCCCTTCCCCTGAATTTTATTGACAAGACAAGTGGTAGTGTTTTTGCTTATGAATGAATAACTGCTTGGACTTTGGAGCTGTGCTATCCACTAATTTGTATTTTTTAAAAATCTTAATTAAGTATAATTAGGAAAAACCGTTACAGATTTTAAGGAAAATATGAACAAAGTGTGATGTATTAAAAAATGAGCTTGGAGGGGTCCTGGGGGGCTCAGTCGGTTAAGCATCCGACTTCGACTCAGGTCATGATCTTGTAGTCGGGCTCTGTGCTGACAGCTCAGAGCCTGGAGCCTGCTTCGAATTCTGTGTCTGCCTCTTTCTCTGACCCTCCCCTGCTCACACACACGCTCTCTCTCTCAAAAACAAATAAAAAGCATTTTTAAAATGGGTATGGAATATTTATTGAGGAGATCTAAAGTTTTCCTAAATGTGAATCTGTTTAAAATGATCTAGAAAAATACTTGATAAAATATGTGATGGGCAGATCAAGAAATGAAGTAGGACAATTTCTAGGAACAATTTACAAATGAGTAATCTCTGAAGCTTTCACTTCTCTGTTATGCTCCATTTACTCAGTAGATGGCACCCTTCTACCTTCAAAGCTTTTATTTACACTAAGGTGTAAAGGGCTGACAGTCCATTACAACAGTAACTAAATCCTCTTTGGGTCTTTCTTAATTACGTACATTCAGTCCTAAGGTACCTATAGTACCTTACACACATGATTGCGTGGTTAAGCCAAAATTTTAAATACAGTAAAGAAATTTACTCCCATTCTTTAATACATTTGCAAAATTCAATTCTTTCACTCATCGCTTGGCAATTCACAACTGCAGTCTCAAATATTGTCTTCTTCCCAATATTTTAACTTCACCGTAGGACTCTTATTCTAGAAAGGTGACCCATATACTATTTTATCAAGAATATCAAGCCATTCCTTTTGTCGTTCACTCATTTATTCACTGAACAATTATTTCTTCATGCCAGAGACCACTAAGCTCAAAGGATGCCAAAAAGATGCATGGATTATGGTCTTCGCCTTTAAAGACCTCAAACTTATTTGGAGGAGACAGAAGCAATTAGATTGTGTACACAACTATACTTTTTAAAAAATATTTTTTAATGTTTATTTTTTTAAAAATATTTTTATTTATTTCTAGGAGAGAGAGACAGCGTGAGCAGGGGAGGGTCAGAGAGAGAGGGAGATACAGAGTCTGAAATAGGCTCCAGGCTCCGAGCTGGCAGTCAGCACAGAGCCCCACGCGGGGCTCGGACCCACGAACCTCGAGATCATGACCTAAGCGAAAGTCGGACGCTTAACCGACTAAGCCACCCAGGTGCCCCTGATGTTTATTTTTATGTTTGAGTGACAGAGACAGAGTGCGAGTGGGGGAAGAGCAGAGAGAGACAGAGACAGAGAAGCAGGCTCCAGGCTCTGAGCTGTCAGCACAGACCCCGATGCGGGGCTCCAACTCATGAACTGTGAGCTCATGACCTGAGCAGAAGTCGGATGCTTAGCCGGCTGAGCCACCCGGGTGCTCCCACAATTATATATATTACAGTGTTAGAGAAATGCCCTTGGCATTATCGAACCCCAGAGAAAGTGGACCGAACCCTGTCTGTGGGTGGGAGTGTGGGCCAGGTCCCTGGGGTTGTTGACATTATATTCGCTCAGCGAATAGCAGGGCGGAGTACGGTCCAGGTAGGGAGTTATGAGCAAAAGGAATGGAGGTGCAGTGCATTACAGAAGTGTCGTTACTTTTCAGAGCTGCTCAGCCTTAAATATGGCCTGCAGCCCACCGTCCAGGGTGCCCGCCAGATTCACTTGGGGTTTTCCAAAGACCTGTTTCTGGACGTCATTCCCAGATAGTTTTCTTCTATTCGTCTGGAGATACCTGGGTACACTGTTAAAGGAAAAATGCCCTAGATGATTCGAATGAGCATCCGAGGTTGGCAACCACCATTTCTGCTGGTAAGTGAGTGACTAATGAGAAATGAGCTTGGGGTGGGAGGTGGAAGGGTTCATATTTTCCTCTTGGGAAGCCTGATAAACAGGTGAATCCTGGGCCCCCTTCCAGAAAATTCAAGTGTCCAGAACGTATGCGATACCACTGGTCAGGAGGTCACAGCTGAGAAACACCAGGACACGCAGAGCAACTTTGAGAGTCACGTGAAGGTGTTTGTCCTTTGTCCGTGTGGTGCCACTAATCAAGTGCGATTTCGTTTTGCTTCGTTCTCTTTGCTTATGTGTTTGTTTATTGGTGGCGACTGAGATGGGCTTGAAATTGCTTTTGAGAGGAGCCAGCCCAGGGGTCCTGTAGGAAGAGGAGATCACTGAGAACGTTCTCGTACAACTGCAGGTGAGCGGATGGGAGCCTGACGGAGGGTGGTGCAGCTAAGGAGGAGGGCCCGGGTAGTGCGGGGAACCGTGAGGGTGTCAGGGGCACGCAGAACGCCCAGCTGTCCGGGTGTGGAGATTAGCTGGGGCGAAACGAGAAGGACAGGGCTGGATTAAGCTCTTTAGGAGAGGAAGTGTTCAAAATGATTATGTTGTCTCACTGGACAGAATTTTTAAAAAATCCATAATAAACAGATAACGAGCATAAGAAAACTCTGCAAAATTCAGCTTTAAAATTTTTCCTGTAGTAAGGAATTTTTGTCTTGTGCAATTTCAAATATTGGATTCTTGGGGCTCCTGGGGGGCTCAGTCTGTTAAGCTTCTGAGTCTTGGTTTCAGCTCAGGTCATGATCTCCTCATTGGTGAGTTCGAGCCCTGCACTGAGCTCAGCGCTGTGAGCGTGGAGCCTGTGTGGGATTCTCTCTCTGCCCCTTCCCTGCTTGCATACTCTTTCGCTTTCAAAATAAATAAATAAATAAACAAATAAACCTTAAAAACAAATACTGAATTCTTTCCAAATGTTTTTTTTTTTTTTTTCTGGTTTCCCTCCATTGTTGATAACTTGAACGCATAATAGATCTGATTACTGGGAAATTCAGTACGACTGAAGGA
The DNA here is from genome assembly GCF_003009895.1 of Hyaena hyaena. Classification (NCBI taxonomy): domain Eukaryota; kingdom Metazoa; phylum Chordata; class Mammalia; order Carnivora; family Hyaenidae; genus Hyaena; species Hyaena hyaena. The sequence continues at coordinate 657,513 of NW_024081512.1, forward strand.
GAATAGAGGTTAATTCCAGGGTGGTCCCACCAACAGGCCCACAGAATATCAGGGGAGGAAGGTCCTATGGGGAAGAAGGTCTTCTGTATTTGCAGGGAGACATTAGTGTAGACACCCACCAGGCTTTCGGATATGTAAGTTTCAGGGCAAGAGTTGGACCTTAGATGCCCATTTGGAAGCCATGGGCATATTTGCGGTTGCTAAACAAATAAGAGGGGATGATTATATTTATTTTATGAACTAGACTTGTCTATCTAACCAAGGAAGGTACCAAGAGTGAAGACCGAGTTGTACAGGGACAAATCCCTGGGGGTCACTGTGTCTCAGAGGTGGTGAAGAAAGGTGTGAAGAAGGACAAAGTGAAACTTGAGTGAAGTGGAAGGGAGTTCTTAACAGGAGGTCAGTCATCGGTAAGAGACTGAAAAGAAAAGAAGGTCACTGATGATAGTATCATAAAGGAATATGGGATGAGAGAATGGCAGGAACCTGTTGAAGCAGGCACCAAAGATGTACACGTGAGCCAGGGACAGCAGCCTGTCTCAGAATGCGATCTTGAACCTTAAGGCATCGGGGATGAGGCACCCTGGTGGGTAAATGTCTCAGTCAGCTTGGCATGCTATGGCACACGTACCAGAGGCTGGTGATTCAACAACAGAATGTATTTCTCACAGTTCTGGGGGCTGGAGAGTCCAAGATCAAGGGCCCGGCAGATCCTGTGTCTTGTCTCATGAGGAACCCTCTCCTGGTTCTTGTTTTATCCTTCTGTGGCAGAAAGAGAGAGAGAGAGAGGGAGGGAAGGACTCCGGGAGAGAGAGGTGGGGACACTGGGAGAGAAGGAAGGGGAGAGAGGGAGAGGGAGGGGGAGACTGAGGGAGGGAAAAGAGGGAGCGGGGAGAGAGCTCTCTTCCTCTTATTATAAGGACACCAATCCCATCATGGCAGCTCTACCCTCAAGACCTACTTACCTTCCAGAGGCCCCACCTCTGAACACTGTTACACTGGGGGTTAAGATTTCAACGTGTGAATTTGGGAAGAACTCACTCATGTGTCCAAATGGCCAGCTAACAGCACAGCTTATTAAGCTCTGTGCCCAAGCCCTTCCTTCACTCTGCGTCCCTTAAAATGCCCAGCCTCGCATAGAAGTCAGTGAATGGGTTGGGTGATATGACCCTGCAAGGCAGTGAGGGAAGCTTTATAGGGAAGGGAAGGAGCTAAGTGAGGCTGTGGGTGAGTAACGCTCCCTGGCCTGGGTCCATTTTGGCAGAGGCACTCTGGAGCTTAAACTGTAACACTGCGTTGTCTTCCTTGACTTCCAAATCAAACAAACACAGGTCCTGAGGCGGGTGATTGGCTACATCCAGTCAGGTAAGGAGGAGTCGGGGGAGAAGGTCACAGGAGCCCCGCTGTTAGCAATCACTTGCAGCCGCTGCGGGGGGTATGGGGGGGGGGCGCTGAGAGAGATCCGACGGGGCACCAGCAGTGTCTATGACATTCTCATTACAATTCAAAAGACAGAGGAAAGAGAAGTCAAGAACAAAAAAATAAATCACCCTCAAGTCACATTACCTGTTGAGGCAACACCTAAGGTATTTTCAGTACGTGTCTATAAGGTCTTCTCCAAATGATTTTGAACTGATTTACAATTTATTTTATACAGTTTGGATTGTACACAATTTGTTATACTATTTCTTAAAGCCTTGTATCAGTCGTTAGAAGCACTTCTCACTTGTCATCATGAGTCTTAGAAACAATTTTTTTTTGAGAGAGAGAGAGAGAGAATGCAAGTGCAAACAGGGGAGGGGCAGTGGAAAGAGGGAGAGAGAGAGAATCTTAGGCAGGCTTCACACCCAGCATGGAGCCCGACTTGGGGCTCGATCTCACCAACTGTGAGATCATGACCTGAGCCAAACTCAGGTGTCAGACACTTAACCGATTGAGCCACCCAGGCACCACTAGAAATGTACTCTTTAATGCAATACATTTAAACAATTCTTGCTACAATGAAAAGTTGAATTTAAGAGCAAGTATCAAGCGCAGATTTCATATGACATTTTCAAAGCTGAAGGTCTGGACAGTGCTTGTTGTAAGTATCCAGGTTGATAACCGTCACTGATCAGGTGTGAACAGAGGATGCAGATGGTGCATTGGTGGGTGCATAAAAGGGGGGACATGGTGGGTGTGTACACAGATAGCCTTACAGTCTCGGGTGATGAGTCCATAATGACTGCAAAGAGACCATATTCACAGACACTAGAACAGTGGGATCCAAAAATTTGTTTACATAAGATGGCAGATAACACAGACAGATGAGCAGCAGGAAAGAAAAAAGGTACATGCCCACTGGGGAATATTGCAAAAGCACGTTGCCATGCAATAGCTTCTGGTTACTTTAGCTAAAATCCAGAATTGTGTGCATGTATGTTCATGTGCATATAAAACCTGACATTTAAAGATTGGCTCATTTTCTTCAGACAGAATTTCGGCATGAGCAGTGGGTTCTTCCAGTCCATGACCATGGAATGTTTTTCCATTTCTTTGTGTCTTCTTCAATTCTTTCTAGAGTTTTCAGCATACATATCTTTGACCTCTTTGGTTAGGTTTATTCCTAGGTATTTTATGGGTTTTGGTACAGTTGTAAACAAGAATCAATTCCTTGCTATCTCTTTCTGCTGTTTCATTATTGGTGTAAAGAAGTGCAACTGATTTCTGTGCATTGATTTTGTATCCTGCGACTTTGCTGACTTCATGTATCATATATAAGAGAAAATCACTGGTTTCTACTCTTGAAACCAAGATGACACTGTATGTTAACTAACTTGAATTTAAATTTAAAAAGATCAGCAATGAGTGATACCTTTCTGTTGGTAATGTTTGGACTAAGTTTTGTGAGATTTGGGAGTAGAGACAGAATGTTGTTCTGAAACTCAGAGGCTTCAGCTGACATTATCGTTTGACACATTATGTAATACATTTGCATGATAACAACCTCTACGATCCTGATCTCTAAATCTTACACCCCCTTTCTGAATTTCAGGTCTTCCTCAAGTCTCTTCATAGGGGGTCAATTATACTTCTTAAAAATTTTTAATGGTTGCTCTAGAGTTTAGAATATATAGTTTTTTAAAAATGTTTTATTTACTTCTAGGAGAGAGAGAGACAGCGTGAGCAGGGGAGGGTCAGAGAGAGAGGGAGTCACAGACTGAAACAGGCTCCAGGCTCTGAGCTGGCAGTCAACACAGAGCCCGACGAGGGGCACGAACCCACAAACCGCGAGATCATAACCTAAGCGAAAGTCAGACGCTTAACCGACTAAGCCACCCAGGCGCCCCTAGAATATATAGTTTTGATTAATGTGAGTGCACTCTTAAATAACACTACACAGTTTTATGTGGCATATAGCCCCTTCCAACTCTCTTCCTTTCTCTCCTTTTCTTTTTAAGAAAATACTTTAATGTTTTATTTTATTTTTGAGAGAGAGAGAGAGAGAGAGCAGGGAAGGGTTAGAGAGAGAGATGGAGACACAGAATCTGAAGCAGGCTCCAGGCTCTGAGCTGTCAGCACAGAGCCTGACCCCGGGCTTGAACTCACAAACCATGAGATCATGACCCGAGCTGAAGTTGGACGCTTAACTGACTGAGCCACCCAGGCACCCCTCTCTCATCTTCTTTGGTCTCCAGACTTGCCACCGGTTTGCCATAGCTTGTATGTCCTGGGTTGCAGTTATTTTGCTATTCCCAAATAAACCCATTTTGCTGGTAAAGTAACTGGCTGTTCTACTTTTAAGGTTGACATTGCTTGGTGTCATAGAAATAGGATCCAGAAAAGATGTCAATAGCTCCAAGGCTAGTGAGCAGACACTTGTCAATACCCATGGAGGCCAGTGAGCTCACTGCTTTGTTACTGACCCTGTAGTGTAGTGTGGGGTATGTTTCTCTCATATCCAAGCTCTACTCTCCTTGTGCTTTAAGCTCTCTAGGCTTTATTTAGGGATCTGTTCAAAGGCTTTGTCCTTTCTGGTGAGTACTTTTTTGTGTTTGTGAACCTCTGGTTTTCAGTAATAGGATCCCAAACCTCTAAATACTTTGAGGAGACTCCCCCCTTCAGAGGTCCCAGTTGGTTTTAATGTTTAAAAACTATGGTCCCTCCTCATGCGCATTCTTAAATGCTGGACTATATGGTCCTGCTTAACTAAAGATAATTTGAATTTTCAATGTACTTTCTGTCTTGCCAAACCTGTTTTTCTCAATGCTAAATTGGAAAGATGCATCTCCAAAATTGAAAAACAAAGAGACTAGGAGACCTGCCTTAATTATTATGCAGGAGCCTCCAGATGATTTCAAATTTTGAGAATAGTTTCATTAAAAGATTCATTGCAAAAGGCCAATGAAAAATTAAAGGGCTAAAGGCACACACAAAAGATTATAGGACTGACCTAAAAGACTGATGTAATTCCCTTTTACCTTCTTTATTTGAGTACTCAGTCCAATATTGAGTGTTGTCTAAAATCACCTTTCCATTCTGAAGAGACTCTTAAACAGCTACCTTCTGAAATAAGACCACCCAACGCTGTGCGTGATCCTTTTCAGGTATTATTCACTCCTCGGTCAAAGGCCAAACTGGGAGCCATAGTTAAAGAATTTCTTAAATCAGGGAGGATCCTTGAAAACTTTTGTAAACAGATTAACTTTTAAGGCCAATCCAGAAAGGAAAATAAGACTTCCCATTGTTCCTTCCTTTCCAAATCCAGATTGATTCTTATTGATACTTTCTCTCCTGGAGATAGCTATTGCCTTCTTGCTTGCCTCACTTTACAAACTTGGCTTGGCTTTCTGTCTGCCTGGGACATGCAGTTTGTCAGTCCTTTTGGCTCTTTTTGGGGGTGACTTTAGATCTTGCAAAGAGAATACGTTTTATACCCTCCTTAAAGATGTCTCTTGGGTCTATGGAATTATTTAATGCTGCCAGAAATATGTACTGTCTGCCCCGGGTAAAATCTGACAAGACAGACATTTGAAAGGATTTAGTAACTTTGCGATCAGAAATTTGGCCAAATTGGAAGCTGATATTCAGGGTCCAATAGAATTTTGTTGCTGGGCCTTGTTCTCTAATCTAAATGTACTTGGAGGGAAGGGAAAATGTTCTAACAGGTGAACGGTGGATGGCTGTGCCAGTCCTTTGATATCATTTAAGTGGCAACTGAATTCTTCCATGAATTAAAAATGGCTATCTTTGTACAAATTTAATCTTTGCAGGACCAGAAGTGTGGCTCCAGAAACCATTTCAAGTCCACCAATCCTATTTACCAAACCCCAAGCCTCTCCTATTCATCCCAAAGTCTTGTATGTATTGGGCCGAGGGAATCAAAATCATGAATTTTTTTCCCCAGGTGCCTCGTGGGATCAAGATTCTACCCAGGGTCTTCTCCAGAACTCCAGTTTTCCAGAGCTCTTACCTGGACCATCTCTTTTATCAGAAGAAAAGTAAAGAAGGAAAGGCATTTGAGTAGATCCAATTCCTTTTATAATTAGTTTTGTATTATTGTACCTAATTCATGGCAGTAATTTTAAAATGGGAGTTAGAACGTCTCTGTTCACATCTGTCTGTCTGTTCATGTGTGTCTATGTGGAGGTGCAGATGTGTAGTATTTTTTACCTCCAGATGGTGTTGCCAAAATTAATTTTTATTTTTTTTTATTTTTTTTTTTTTTTTAAATGTTTTTATTTATTTCTAGGAGAGAGAGAGAGACAGCGCGAGCAGGGGAGGGTCAGAGAGAGAGGGAGTCACAGACTGAAACAGGCTCCAGGCTCCGAGCTGGCAGTCAGCACAGAGCCCGACGCGGGGCTCGAACCCACGAACCGCGAGATCATGACCTAAGCGAAAGTCGGACGCTTAACCGACTAAGCCACCCAGGCGCCCCTAAAATTAATTTTTAAAAGAGATCTATTTAATTGGCTTAAAGAACACTAAACACTTAAATAAATTCTCAGAAATATAATAGAAACTTAATCCGAATGAATTTCAGGTTCATGTGATTTAGGGAAGAAATTCAGTATTAAAGCCACTTAAATCTTATTGGTTTAATGAAAACAGTCATGTTTTTAGAGTTTTCAGCATTAAATATAATGCTTTCAATTCTACTCAGGTCAAATGAATTTGTGTTGTCTCTTAGTAATTTGTCAGCAAAAAGATAATTTAAGGTGATGGTTAGTTGTTTAATCTCATATAATTTTCATGACTAATCTAAACATAATTATTAGAAAATCTATTATGAATAGATGTAAGATAATAGTTTATAAATGAACTTTTCAGCAATATTCATGTCTACTTAAATAGTTTACCCTAATTTTTTTTGTAACTTAAAGACTTAGAGTTTTGCTAAGTTAAATTAAATGATGGATAGTTATTAAAGATCTAGATCATTTCCAAATAAGATAAAATACTGACACATTAATTATGAACACAGTTTTATGTACTCTGGCTTCTTAGGACAGAGAAACTAAAACATATTTGGTTGTGTTAGTGCTACACTGAAAAAGGCATATGCATAACCTTTTATCCTATTTTAATAAATTTGCAAATCTAAAGAAAGCTGATGTAACAGGAAGTTCACCATTGCTTACCGCTTGGTTTTCACTGGAAATTAAGGTTGGTTCAAATGGTTAAGAATGCTAATATATGACATGCACTCAGTGGTCACCTTTCCTGGTTGTTGGCGGTGCTGGGTGGGGCAGCCTGAGCTGAGTATCCTGCACCGAGATGCTTCAGTGCTTTGTTAAAAATGTTTGACTCAGCATAACACCCTCAAGTTCCATCCATGTTGCTACACATGGCCAGATTTCATTCTTTCTCATTGCCATGTAGTATTCCATTATACAGAGAAGGACAGCTACCATATGTTTGCACGTATAGGAGGATTAGGAGGAACTTAACGGAGGACAGAAGGGGGGAAATGGGGGGGGGAGAGGGAGGGAGGCAAACCATGAGAGACTCTTGAATGTTGAGAACAAACTGAGGACTGATCAGTATGGGGGGGAGGGAAGAGGGTTGATGTGCATGGAGGAGGGCACTTGTGGGGATGAGCACTGGGTGTTGTATGGAAACCAACTTGACAATAAACTATTTTTAAAAATGTTTGGGTCCCCATGAAGCCCTATTACACCCAAATTTACCAGGAGATTTGGGTAGGAATGGGGTTGGTGGGCTTCATCATTTATGAAATCAGGAATGCTGATAAAAATAGAGTTTTGAAAACTTTGAGTCCTGCACCTGCTCGTGGTCACCATGAACCAGCTTTACATCAGATCGAATGTCAGGCTGGCTATACATCTCTGCGAGCTCTGTTAGATGGGACTGTGGAGCATTGCTATACACCTGTAAACATGCTGTTTCCTTGCTGGCATGAATATATGTACCTGTGAGGTGCAAAGAACATCTGTATTCCAGGAAATCCAAGTAAGACTACTGGGCATAATAAGGGAAACATCTCCTTATGCAAGGAAAGCAGGATGTGTGTTTTCCATAAGAAGATCCTTGCAGGATGTGTGTTTTCCATAAGAAGAGGTATGAAGAATAGCGATGCATTTCTGTTGAAGGGAAAGAAAGGAATTTTGTTCTAACAGTAAGGAATTTTGTTCTAACAGTAAGACCATTTAGAGAAGAGAAACATAGGACAAAATCTGAAAGCAAAAACAAACAAACAAACAACTTGTAGAAGGCTTGTGGAAAGGAATCATGAGAAAGAAATTTTACGTGTGGTCAAGCTAAATTTTAGAGTTTAAGGTAAATAAATTCTAAATTTTAGAATTTAAAGACTAAAAAAAAATCCACCTTTGATATCAATAGTGTGCTTATGTAAAACCAAGCCTTAATATTCTTTTATACTACAAGTTTTCTTGATCTCCTTTTAATAAGAGATTGTAAACATAGGGTTTCCTTTACTTTCAAGTGATCTTTTTATCAAAAGAGTTTCCTGTGTTTATTGTCTTTGATTACTTAAATCTAGAAGAATACACAATATTAAAAGAGCTAAATTTCACTCAGAACCTTGTAATCTTCTATATTTGCCTAGGAAGTCTTTACTTGTTGCTATGGTTAAATGGATAACTAAGTATTATTTCATGGTGACCTATGATCTGATTAAAAAAAACGTTAATGTCTTTATTTTATTTTGAGAGACAGAGACAGAGAGGGAGCAGGGTAGGGGCAGAGAGAGAAGGAGACACAGAATCTGAAGCAGGCTCCAGGCTCTGAGCTGTCAGCACAGAGTCTAATGCGGGGCTTGAACCCACGGACTGTGAGATCATGACCTGAGCTGAAGTTGAACACTTACACCCAGGCGCCCCACCTATGATCTGATTTGAAAGTGTTTTAAAACCTTTTGATGTTTTTGACAAATGTCCCTCCAGATCAAATCTGAAATACAGTCTTTTCTAGTCAACCTAATGTTTAGATTTTCTACAGGGTCTCTGGAAGATCTCGAAAGATTTGTTCTCTCTTATAAAAAGGGGGATGTTAAACTAATTAGGCTAATTTGCTATGTTAAATTATATGGGAGCATTATCAAATAAGAAGTAATACTGAGGGGGCACCTGGGTGGCTCAATCAATTGAGCATCTGACTCTTGATTTTGGCTCAGGTCATGATCCCAGGGGCGTGCGATCAAGCCCCGCATTGGGCTCTGCACTGAGTGAGGAACCTGCTAGGGATTCTCTCTCTTTCCACCTGCCCATCTCCCCCTTGCACGCGCGCGCTCTCTCTCTCTCTCAAATGAAAAAAAGAAGTAATACTAAGCCTTCTCTATGTTTTATTTGCATAGGTATATGTCATAAGTGTTCCAGGAATTGTGTGAAATTCTTGGAAACCTGATATGTCCTACTATAATGTTATCAGTCATAATTCTAATTATTATCTTCAAATGTGGCCTATTATAGAAATAACCAAATTTCCTTGTCAATTCCATTATAATGAAATCTCCTCAGAAATTTGAAAATAAGCTTCTTTAAGTCTTTTTGTGGGTGGCTATTGTTTTACTCTGAAGTTTTTACAAATGCTCCCGCAAAAGTACCCAATCTTCGATGAGATTCAGGGAGAGGACTTTCAGCAAATAGAGGTTGATGATAACTATGAGATCACAAAACCAAACTAGATAAGAGTTTCTAGTGGACAGACTAGATTCAAGCAGAAAGAGTAGTAATTACATGGATCTAAATGAACTAAGGAGGGTGATTATAATGATTATGACTCTTTGAAATACTGCTCGTCCCTTGATGCTTTGGTTTCTTTGGATTTAAAAAAGCCTTTTTCTCAAGCTATCTATGACTTATAGCAATTTGGTTATGTACGCCTTTGTAAACAAAGATGAAAACATTTATTTTTTTTCTCCCTACCTGATCCCTCTGGAATTTGGAAACTCTTGAGTGTTCTTTTCATGACATTATAGTTATTTGCATACGTTTATTAAAAATCTCTTCTCTTTGTAACAGGACACAACTGCAGACACTGGCTATATTCCCAAGGCTGTGACTGATATGGTATTTCAGATAAATCTGATGGCCAGTCCTTGGCTTGGCTTCCTAGCCTCAGAGGCGATGATAGTTCAGTCTGAGACTCCTTATGAAAAGTTCCAGCAAATCAGTCTTAAAAAGAACTGACATTATTTCTGTCACATGTCTGTGAGTAATAGGCCAAGATTAATACGAACAAATTAGTTTTACTGTGATTATCTTTAGTAAGAAAATGGGGATATTTGTAGAAAGATGGGGCACATAGAGAGAAAAAATATGTTCACACCTTTGTCGATGTTAGATTCTAGCCCTGTTAATTGTCTTTGAGATTTTGCTATACACCTGTAAACTAGAGCGGATCCTGAATTCTCCTAGTTTCCTCACATATCTGGCTACAACTCTCCAAACAAACATTTCCAATTTTCTCTCACTCATCTGATTTGGAATCACTAAAGAACAAAGACTGCTCCTAAATCTCCTTGAAAGGGACCATAAGAAGTCTTTCTCATTACCAAGATGGTAGCCACCCTTCAGGGCCTTGAGCCTTGATTGCCCATCTCACATCTGAAGAAGGCTCTGCCTGACATCCTGTCCTGTGCAAGTGCTGGAGTCCTCCAAATCAAATTGACCAGGAGTCCGATGGTCTGACATCTGCTTTCTCCAAATTTGAAGGATTAGGACTTTCTACTTTAACTTATTATACTTTATTCTTTTCTTTATGTCCTTTACTCTGGCATTGGCCTGGGAAGAGAATACCATCATCTATATCTCTCAGGCCATTGCTAAGTATGCGTGTTGGGAGAAACTATCTGACTGTTGGATTTGTCAGCAGAAACCCTGATCTGTTTATGCTGTCAAAGATCCCTTGGCTGTACCTGTAACCAATGTCTCCTACGATTGGTTTCCCTGCACTCACAGGAAATACAAAAGGATTAACTTCTCATCACAAGGCTTTTCAAAAAGGCCTCTTTAGGATGTGATGGTACCTCAGAGAATACCATACAAATGCCTCTGATCCCTGGCTTGAAAAGGTCAATTAGGAAACTCCAACTGATGGGTCTATCAAGAACCAGACCTTAGCTGGAGTCCTTTGCACTCTGCCTGGCTTCCGTTTTCGTCTGTGGTAGACACTATTACCCATGGGCGTGGGAATGTTTAGATAGCTGGTGAATTGAAGGTCAATATTTATTGGGATGTTTCACTGTCCTTGTCAATATCCATAATAAATCAGAAAACTCTTGTTGGTTTCCATTATTAAACTTCATAGCTGCTTTAAACAGGAACTTTCAGGAAGCTTACGTGACTGTGAGTTTGCCTGCATGGGGAGAGCCTTTTTCCCCTAGGTGGGCGTAATGCTGATGAAAGATAATCAGAAATCCCTCCCTAACATTAAGAGAGCTGGATGATTCCACAGCCAAAGCAATGACGGCCCAGAAATGATCACTTGACTCATTGGCTAAGCTAGTCTTAGACAACTGGATAGCCCTTGATTCCTACTTGCTAAATTATAAGGTGTTTGTGTAGTAGCAAATCCCACCTGTTGCACATGGATAAATGCCTCTGGAGAGGTAGAAATTCAGTTACACAAGATCAGGGAACAAACCCATTGGTTACAAAAATTTCATCTGGTGATGCCTGGTCTTTTAACCTATTTACCGAGTTACCTTCAGGTTTGGGCTCCTGGATAGAACTATGATGCAAGCTGTATTAGTCAATTCTTTTTTTAATTTTGCTTTACATAATCAAGGTCTTGAACCTGTTGCTTGTCAAACCTTTGTAGAATAGGGGCGCCTGGGTGGCTTAGTTGGTTAAACGTCCGACTTTCGCTTGGGTCATGATCTCGCGGTTCGTGGGTTCGAGCCTTGCGTCAGGCTCTGTGCTGACTGCCAGCTCAGAGCCTGGAGCCTGTTTCAGAGTCTGTGTTTCCCTCTCTCTCTGACCCTCCCCTGCTCACGCTGTCTGTCTGTCTCTCTCTCCTAGAAATAAATTTAAAAAAAAAATTAAAAAAAAAAACCTTTGTAGAACTGATATATCTGATAGGGTGATGCTAGCTCAGTGCTTTGAGATGATCTCTAACACTTACAGTCTTGGTGAGATACAGACTTTAGGTAAGTATCTGAAAGTTCTCCTTCCTAACCTTCTCTGTTACTCAATGTGGCCTTACATGTTTCCCAATTGCTATGTACTTTCTCTCTGAAAAGGACCTGACAACAAGGAAGTGTCGTTCCTGTCACAGAGGGGCAAAACCACTCAGTATGGAAAACCTGGCTCCAATCAATGCTGCTTTTAAAGAAAGATCTTGATCAAAAGAGGGAAATGTGAAACTGAATAGAGGAAACCTCATTGAAAAGGGAGTCAGGAAGCCAGAAGGGGGACCGCCCATGTCCTACCATTTGTCCAACGCAGACCCCAGCAGGAAGAGATGTACCTTGCGTTGCCAGCAGGAAGAAGCCTACTTTACTACTTCAGAAAGAGGAAGGGAGAATTTCTCCTTGCCCAGCAACAAGCTCAGCCAATAAAAAAATACCACAACTCAGCCAATGAGAAACCATCACTACCCTGAACGCTCATTTTCCTCCAATGGATTTCACTCAAAGCAGCCCCTCCCAACTTCTTCCTCTTCTCTATAAAGTAACCTTTCTTTCCTTTGATTTTTCAACTTTGTTATGGGTTGCCATAGCTTGTGTGTCCTGAATTGTAATTTCTCTGCTATTTCTCAATAAACTTATTTGTTGGTAAAATAACTGGCTGTTTTGCTTTAAAGGTTGACAGGCCTTTGTCCCAGAAGACTTGCCCTACTTGAGAAGGCAGTTTCAAGTCCAGGTTGTTACTTATGCTTCTGAGCCACTGGCTATATATTGGAGGTTCCCCAGAACCTTTCTTCCACTTCAATTAACATGCTAGAATGCCTCAAAGAACTCAGGAAACATTTACTCGTGTTTTCCAGTTTATTAAAAAGGATATTATAAAGGATATAGATAACTAGCTGGATGAAGAGGTACGTAAAACCCAGGAGGGTCCCAAGTACAGAAGCTTCTGTCCCCATGGGCATGGAGTGCACCATTGTCCAGGCACATGGAGACATTCACCAACATGGAAAACCTCTGAGGCCTGTCCTCTTGTGTGTGTGTGTTTTATGTTTATTTTTTTGTTTTTGAAGGAGAGAGAGACACAGAGTATGAGTGGGGGAGGGTCAGAGAGAGAAGGAGATATGGAATCTGAAGCAGGCTGCAGGCTCTGAGTTGTCAGCACAGAGGTCGACGTGGGGCTCGAACCCACAAACCATGAGATCATGGCCCAGCTGAAGTTGGACACTTAACCGATTGAGCCATCCAGGCATCCCTGTCCTCTTGTGTTTTTTTTTTTATTTTTTAAAAAAATGTTTTATTTATTTCTGAGAGAGAGAGAGACAGTATGAGAAAGGGAGGGTCAGAGAGAGAGGGTGACACAGAATCTGAGACAGGCTCCAGGCTCTGAGCTGGCTGTCAGCACAGAGCCCGATGCAGGGCTCAAACCCACGAACCATGAGATCATGAGCTGAGCCAAAGTTGGACGCCCAACCAACTGAGCCACCCAGGCTCCCCATCCTCTTGTATTTTAATGGAGACTTTATTACATAAGCCTGACTGATTACATCACTGGCCATTGGCAATTCATTCACTGGAGGTTGGGAAGTAGGTCTGAAAGTTCCAACACTCTAGTCAAGGTTGGTTCCCCTGGCAACCAGCCCCCATCCTTAGGGACTTTCCACAAGTCCCCTATTAACATAAATCAGGTGTGGGAGAAAGGGGAAGAGGCTTATTAGATGGATCACAAGCATGTTATCTACTTTTTCCATTAGAGCCCTGAGTATGGGGAGGAATCAGTTATTTTCAGTTCTCTGCCTGATAATGTGACCATCTCTGTCATAGGTGAGCCTCCGTCTGAAGGTACTTTGTCTCTTCAGATTGTGTTTTTTCTTGATCTTTGGTATGCTGTATACAATTTTGTTGAAAGCTGAGCATGTTTTATTGGGTCATAGAAACTGGGATAAATGGGCTGTGTCCAATGTTTGCTGTAGCCATAAGTGCCAAGGCTTCAGATCTCTCTAGGGCCATTGTTTCTCTCTTCTCTGTAATCTTTGGGTTTCCCTGAGAGAGAGAGAGAGAGAGAGAGAGAGAGAGAGAGAGAGAGAGAGCCTGTGTCTTGCAGTGTTTTCAGCTGTAATCTGCTATTATGCCGGAGCTCTATTGGTGTGTGGTATGGAGCAGGGAGAAGGGTAGCATTCCAGAAGCTACTGATTAGATCTCAGCCTTCTAGTCTATCTGTTTCTCCAAGTTGTACCTTTCACAAATGTTTGTCCAGGGGTGGACCTTCTCCTTGCGCCCCTTCCTTCCCTGGCCGCAGCGTTCTCATCTACATCCTTGAAGCCCTGGCCTGTGTTGACTACTTTTTCTCCTTAGGTGGGACATTAAGGCTGGAGTGAGGAGGAATGTCCTTTTTCATGTTGGACTAGGGCTATGGCAAGGTCCTTTTCCGGAGAGTAGGCCTTATTATAGAGAGAATTCTGGGCTTCTTGCCCAGATCCCAGGAGGGGATCTTTCTCAGAGCTTCACTGTGAGAACCTATTAGGATTCCTGGAGGTTAAGCCCACTTAAGTGTGGGAGGCCTCCAAGGACTTTGAGCCCCAAGAGTTTCTGACTGCCGTGCTAATTCATGCTCAGCCTCCAGCATTTTGTCAAAATTACTATGGAAGTGACCTGGAAGGGTACATCTCCAGTGGTTTTGCTTCAGGTGAGCAGGTCTTGGCTGTGTCTCTCTGAAAGATTTCGTGTCTCCAGATTTCCAGGTCACAGGTTTCTCTCGAGTTTCTGACAGTCGAAGAAAAGTAATTTATTTACTCTTGATCTAGATTCTTGTTGTTAGACATGGGAATGATGCGTTCCAGGTCAGAGATGAAAGCTGAAGTTTGGAAGATGAAACCCCAAACCTAAAGCTGCTGTCCATGAACTAGCCCTGTGTGGATATATCTAACACCCCCCTCTTTTTTCAGGACATAAAAGTACTTACCACCCATGTTATCAGCTTTTGGCTTCAGCAAAAAAATTCAAAACATCAACACATCAGGAAAATGGTTCATTTAACAGCTTATAACATATATTTGCATACCTAGTACATAATACTTTGCAAAATACTGGAACATAAAGGATGTGTATTTTTAAAGTAGGCTCCATGACCAATGTGGGACTTGAGCTCACAGCCCTGAGATTAAGAGTTGCATGCTCTACCAACTGAGCCAGCCAGGCACACAAAACATAAAGGACATTCAGGTAATATTTTTGAAAGGAAGAAAGGAATAGAGAGAAAGAGAGAGACAGAGAAGCTAGAAAGGAGAAAATGAGGAGGAAAGCGAGAACAAATAAGAACCATAAGGAGAAAGAGTCAAGATCCAAAGTTTATCCAAAATTATATTGATGTAACTGGTCTCCTTAGAGTCCACTGAATAATAACATAAGTAGAAACCTAAAGTAGAACATTGTATTTTCTCTTTTTTTTTTTTGCTATACTCTCAAAGACAGGTAGGTGCTTTTTGATTACAAAGAATTAAAAGAATATATATTCTATAAAAATCCATAGTCCTGAATAATTCCACTTCACACAGTGAAATACTAAAATACCTTTCACACACAGGTTAAAAATGTATGTTAAAAATATTTTTTAAAATTATAGTTAAATTAAATTAAATTAATTATTTAATTATATTTAAATTAAATTAAATTTTAAAAAATTATATTAAATAATACATTGTATTATATAATTTATGTATATATAATATACATAAATATATACATATATACATACATAATAAACATAATATACATAAATGTATATAGTGTAAGGTATTATTACATATATATGTATATATGTATATAGTGTAAGGTATTATTACATATATTACATACATGTATGTATAATATACATTATTATACATGCATTATACATACATGTATATAAAGACATATGCAAGTAATCTCTTACATGTAAGTGATGTAATATATGTACATCTGTAATAAATGTAATTTAAAGAGATTTCAAGTAGTGCCAGACACATTGCCATGAAGTGGAAGTTCCAGGTCAGAGTTTAGTTAGGGGACATAGTTTTGACAGGTGTTTGTCGAGTTATGCCAAACCCTACTTTAGGCATTTTATAACTCCCAACTCACTTAATCCCTACAACAGTCGAATGAGGGATTACAGTCATTTGCAGAATTGAAAAAGGGTTTCAGAAAGTTCAAATCACTTGATCTAAGTTGAAAAACTGATTTGAATCCTTGGCTGTGTCTGAAATGGCCATTTTCCCAATTCAGAAATTTTTGAAGTTATTAGATGGAGTCACAGCTGCTGTAGGAAAAACTACAGTCCCCAGTCTCACTTGCATGTGACTCATAATGTTGGAAGAGAGTGTTGTGTGGCTGCTTCTCGCAATATTCTTTAAAGGCAAAGTGGTGCTTTTGTTTCTTTTGTCTTTATCTGTTCCTACATCTGCTGCCTGGAAAGTGGCTGTGATGGCGGCCATCTTGCTGATGATAATGGCGGCCATGCTCCTGGAGCGGGAGGGTGAGGGCTGTCAGTGGCCCAGGTCCTGGCACTTCATAGAGCAGAAGCAACACAGAAGACATGGCTCACCTACCGCCGACTTCCACACAAGAGGCAGCACACATTTATAGTTCTTAAATCACTGTTATTTAGGATCATTGTCATAGCTGAATCTCATTTTTTAAAAAGTATTAATTAATTAAGGGAGCGGTGCGGGGGGGTGGGGAGGAGGACAGCAAAGGAGAGACTGTCTCCCTGAATCTCATTTTAAAACTAATACAGAACTCAGTACCTTGCAGAGGAGTGTTGCCCATGGCAGAAACAAAAATATAGTTTAACCACGTTGAAGTTCTTGGGTGGGAAGTGTCAGGTGCTCAGAATCTTACAGACTAGAAATCTGGTAATATCTGTTTGGCAGCGGGACCATTTGGTTTAAGTGACCTTACTTGTATCTTAAAAACGGTATCACCTCCTGAAGAAGATTGTAGCATGAGGGGAAAAGGTAAGACCAACCCTGAGTGCTGCTGTGGCTTGAATGTATCTGCTGTTGTAAGCAGAGTCTCACGGATCTGAACTCAAGCTGGAGAGCACCATGTGCAAGCAGAAGTGTTAAGACGTCCTCTCCATCTGCAAGCTTGATCTGAGAGGGTGGCGATCGGAGCCTCGGATGTTTGGAACAGCCAATACCTCTGTGATAAGAAGCCCTTGGCAGTGTGGGTTCATGGCAGTGGCTTTAGCAGAAGTATGACTGTGGTCCCAAACCTTTTTCTTGCCCTTTCCATTAAGGGTTGTCTGCCAGACATGGGATCCAGAACATCAGGAAATATCAAATGATGGGTACAGCCTATCCGCTAAAACATTGTTTCAGATGGCCCCAGGAAAGTCTCCCCTAAATGGAGAAGGAGGAAGAGAAAAAAGATGGCATGGGAAGAGCACAGATACCAGTAACAGAGCACAGTCTTCAGTCTTTAAGCTTTAGGAGGGACACCTGGGTGGCTCAGTCAGTTAAACGTCCGACTGCAGTTCAGGTTATGATCTCGCAGTTCATGAGTTCAAGGTCCAGCCCCACATCGGGCTCTGTGCTGACAGCTCAGAGCCTGGAGCCTGCTTCAGATTCTGTGTCTCCTTCTCTCTCTGCCCCTCCTCTGCTCATTCTGTCTGTCTCTGTCAAAAATAAACATTAAAAAAAAAAAAGCTTTACCCTGGCAAGATTGTTGGCAATGATTCAAACGCCCAATGAGTTGGATGAGATAAATATACCAGAAGCCTACTGAGTTATTGAATGAGCGAACGGTATTGTCAAAGCAAACAGAGGCTGGGCTTGAAACGGTTTGTAATTCTTCACACCTCTAGTCTGAGGCTACATAATCTATGCAGTTTTGAGGAAAGACAGAGTCTTTAAGGCTTCCCTCAGGTGTGGCCTTGGAAAAATAAACAAAGAGCCGTCCAGGGCCGTGCAGGGCAAGGACAAGGAGACATGTCACAGAGCAGAACCAGGGAACACCACCTGAAAAAGGAAGTCCTGGTGATTCCTGCTCAACAGGAATCCATCACTGTGGACCACCCCTGTGATTCCTCTGCTCCCCACTGGTGTTGAGTGGGAGATACTTTTCTTTTTCTCTTTTTTTCTTTCATTTTGTTTCTTTTCTCTTCCTCTTTTCCTAATCGTGGCCATCCCGCTTCTCATGCATCCCAGTATATTGAGTGTGATGAGGGTAAATGGCTTTTCCTTTACTTTCTTGGTCATCAGGCCAAGCAGAGGCATATCTGGATTTGGTTGAGAGTGCAGCCTGGCACCAGAAATTCTAGACTTTGTGAGGCATGCAGTGGCTGGGGAGGACTTTGAGGTGGGCCTGGTCTGTGGGTTCTGTCTAATTAGAAGAGGGCACACTGATATTTGGGGAAGTCGACTATGGGGGAAACTCTAAGTTGACACCATAAGATGTCACAATCTCTGTTCTTATCTTTTAAAAAAATAATAGAACCCCTGGTCTTTGGCTGGCTCACAGTGGTGCAAAATAGGGACCATACTCAGCACCCTTCACAGGTGGGTCTAGCCATGTGACTAAGTCTGGGTAATAGGATGTGGTTTTGTGAGGCGCACAATGTCCGTGGATTGTTGTTTAAAAGAGGTAGAGGTGCTTTCTGCTTTCTCTGGATGCTTGCAGGTTGGAAATGGGGCATAGTGTCTGAGGTTTTAGCGGTCACTGTAGACTCTGCTCATTAACGACGTTTGGGCTGTGAGCCATGCGTCGCAAATGCGCCCAAGGAGCCTTGGGTCCCTGATACATGGAGCACCCTACTAACCCGAACAGCTACCTTGAATATCAGAGAGAAATACGCTGCCACTTTCTTTCAGTCCTCCTGACTTTGGGTTTTCAGTTACCCCAGCTGAATGCAACCCTTACTAACAGAGTGAGCAGACCTCGATGTGGGTGGAAGTGGTAAGAGCGTGAACTCAGGTGGTAGCACTGGGGACCGAGAGGAAAAACCGCTGATACGGTGGAGAGGCAGAGTAGCCTGGATCTGATTACTAATGGATGGGCAAGTGAGAGATGAAGTCCAATGGAAGTAGGATATTGCACCCGGGTTTCTGGTGCGGTCGGCTGAGACAGAGCCTGGAGGAGGAGCAATGGGCGTGCCTCGAAGCCCCCAGGGGATCTACACCGTGAGGAATCCAAGGGCAGAAACTGAAGGAAACTAATAATTTAAAGACTGGGCAGTGGAAGAGGCCAGTAGGCTTGCGGTACAAAGAGCCAGGCCAGAGAGGTTCGTAATATCATCATGAGACGTAAAATAAGATGAGGAGTGAAATCTCCAGGGATCTTTTCATAGGAACCGCCATGCTCTGTGGGATGCGGAAGCGTGATAGGTTAGGAACCAATGCGAGGAGAGGAGATGGACAAATTCCCCTGGGCTGCATTTTAACTGATGCTACCAATGGAGAGGAGAGGGAGCTGCTGCCACAGTGAGATGGGGTTTTTGTAAAGTTTACTTTTATTATTTTTAAGTTTTGCATGGTATTCAGTGTACTTACAGGATGCGGGGAGCAACTC
This sequence comes from Hyaena hyaena, assembly GCF_003009895.1. Lineage (NCBI taxonomy): Eukaryota > Metazoa > Chordata > Mammalia > Carnivora > Hyaenidae > Hyaena > Hyaena hyaena. The sequence goes on from NW_024081512.1 coordinate 676,648, forward strand.
TTGGTGGAGAGGTTGAGGGTGTGCAAGAGGTGGCTCTAAAAACCCCTGGAAAGCTCTGAGTGGAGGGCGCGGGCCGCAGGGTCAGCCCCACCCAGTTCACTGCTTCCTCGGAGGCTGAGGAAAAGAAGGGAAGTGGAGGCAGAAGGAAATGCCTCAGAAGGTATTGGTTTGGGTGCTGAGGGAGTTGGTGCTTGTCAGCTTCAGTTTTCTTGGTGAGGTAGGAGAGGTTACCCTTGGGGAAGAGTGAGTGAGGGGGCTGTGGTGGACCTGAGGGGAGAGGAGCACAGAAAGGCCCCCATGGGGGAGAGGAGAAGGAGCCAAGGGGGCAGGTCTACTTGGCTGCGAACAGAGGCCGCAGGTGGAATCAAGGCTAGACAATGTGAGGCGATGCAGTGAAGCCCGGGCCTTGAAGAAGTACCCGAGGATGCGGAGCTGAGGAGCCTTACCTCTGCCACCGCTGCCTTGGCTAGTGCTGGCCCACAGGAAGGGGGTCTGGGTGCTCAGCACTGCACGGTGAGGGGACGGGAGCCCTCCGCTGTTACCACCCTCCAGGCGGCCTCCCCAAGGGCTGAGCAACAATGACCGGTGAACTCATTACTACTGGTTTGGTTTCCACCTGACAGCAAACGTAAGAGAGGGAAAAGTAGGAATCAGGGCCACAACCAGGACTCTCCTCAGTGGCCCAGCTGTGGCCTGCTCACTGACGGCAAAGGGGCACTATTTAACAGCTCGTGGCGGGGGAGGCGCCGGGGGTGCTTGGATAACCCCCAAACAGGCCACTATCCTGGAAATGAAGGTCTCGCATCACATGGGTTTTTGTTGGCTGGCCCAAATTCTTGGCCACATTTCTCTCTCGAGTGCTGACTCTCAGAGCTTGGGATTGGCTTGGTTTGGTTTTTCAAGTATCTCCAATTCACCCTACCTCCAAGATTCTAACTGGTTTCATTTGACAAACCGTGACTCCCCCTCAGCATTAGGACACGGAGGAGCATAGAGATCACTTATGGCCTGGATTTCCTTTTCTAGCTTGGCATCTGCATGGACTTTTTTCTTCCTCTCTCTGAACTCATGTATCGAAGCCCGAAACCCGCAGCGTGGTGGTGTTTGGAGATGGAGCCTTGGCGGCGGGGCAATGAAGGATAGCTCCTGTCGCGCACTGGGGCCCCGGTGACAGGAGTAGTGAGTGAGTAGCCTTATAGGGAGAGGAAGAGTGAGGCTTCTCTCTCTGTGCCCGCACACGGAGGAAGGGCTGTGCGAAGACCCCGTGAGAAGAGGTGGTCTGCAAGCGAGGAAGACAGTTCTCACCGGAAACAATATTAGCTGGTGTCCTGACTTTGGACTTCCCAGCCTCGAAAAGCGTGAGAGAATGAATTTCCATGGTCGAAGCCACCCAATCTGTGGCATTTTGTGTGGTAGCCCGAGCTGACTGATGCAGCGTCACCAAGTGACCGGGAAAAAAAAAATAAAAAGGACATGGTCACACCCCTGGCCAAACACCAAATACCAAGAGTTCTTAGTCCTTGAGCAGCCCAGGGACTGTGGGATGGTGGGGGATGCCCTCCTGGGGGGGGGGGCACAGTGCCCAGTCCTGGGGTACAGCTCTTATCCTCGAGCCCTTCCTTTTCTCAAGTCTTTGCTAATGTCGGGCTCTTGACCATGGATTTGTTAGGACTCCATTTCAAACGGAATCTGGTAGGAAACCCCGGGCCAAGGGCACACTGGCTGCCTGCTGTATCAAGTCCCCTTGTTGTCCACCACCCTCTAGAACCCTCTAATTTACATGTGTTCTCTTCTCACAGGAGCTCTTCAGGTAGATCTGAATTTGTTTAGACAATTTTATGGGTACTGTAAAACCACAGTTGAATTTCAGGCCTTTGTAGCGGTCCAGCCAAGATGCATTCCAATTAGAAATAATTGCTGTTAATGCTGTTACGATGTGGTGGCTGTCCACTTCACCCCAGACCTTTGTTCCCCGAAATCCCTTGAGTCTCTTCTTTATTCTTCAGCTAAATAGACAGGCCCCTAGAATAGACGCTTTTAGAATTGTAATATAGGAGCAATATTATGCCTCTCTCTTAATTAACCTTGTTAACCAAGGATTTGGAACATTAGCTGGTTAGGCTAAGAGGGCCTTTTGAGTCTCTCCGTACACATCTGCAGTTGAGTAGGATATCACTCTTGTGAAATAAAATGCCTCTAATTCTTTGGCAGACACCAAATACCTTTATTATTCTTTTCAGTAACGGTGTGGCATGCTCGTTTGGCGAAATAACGTGTGTAAAGTGCATAGCTTTGTGTCAGGCACAGTAAAATCTTAGCTATTGCTTGTGTTATTATAAAACAAGGGCTTTTTCCTCCCCCCTCTTTTTTTTAAGCCTTTCTGAATGAAGCAGAAATACAGGGGCAGAGCTGTCAGAATTATGCAGGCAGCTTGAGATAAATCAGTCCACAGTGGACTTTAGATCCCACATTCCCTAAGGCTGCTGCCTTTCTAAGAGCATCTTATCCCTAGATGTTCATGACTTGTTTATTTTGACTCCCACAGCATCTTCCAAACTCTTCCCATCCTTTCCTGCTCCCCACACAAAAGAAGGTAAGAGACAAAGGCTGCCGTTTTCTCCCGAGGCAGGTGCCCCTCCCAGCCTGGGAAGGAGTTCCAGGGACATGGTCATTAACACATTTTTCTTAACCTCGCTTTTATAGTTAATATCCAAATCATGAAAACAGTTGGCCACATCATTAAGCTGTAAGAATACTACAGATCTGACATGAAGGCGGCATCGATGAATACCAGTGCATAAAACTGTCCATTGTGTGGAAAAATGCAACACGAATCCCAACCCACAGTACTAAATTAACCACACGGGTATGCTTTCTGGACTAACAGGCAGTATTAATCTAGCTCAGTAGAAATGTCATTTTCAGAGTCAGAAGCACCATTCTTTGATCTCTTCTAGGAAGAAAATGTGCTCCTGTGTAGACTTTGGTCTAGAATCACTGTCTACTAAGTTCATTTGGGGAACGTGCAGGAAGGCTTCCTGACACAGAGGCACCTGACGCACACTCAGCAGCACTGGCACTCAGTCTGTGAGTACGCAGGGCATGGAGTAGTAAGCATTTGTGCGACTGCTTCGGGAAGGACACGGGAGGCTGGCCTGTCCTATACTGGGTGGCATGGGTTCAGAGAGGCCAAGGCTGAGAGCGTGGTGATAAGGAATCCAGAGCCCCGTGTCCTCCATAAAGTGGGCATTCTAGCAAAATACAGTAAAACCTTGGTTTGCAAGGATAATTTGTTCCGGAAACATGCTTGTAATCCAAAGCACTTGCACATCAAAGCGAATTTCAAGAACCATTGGCTCAGTTGTGATCATGTGACGTTCGGCATCACGAACTACTCGTATCACAAGACATTGCTCATTTATCTGGTTGAACCTTATTAAAAGTGTTTGCTCATCTTGCGGAACACTTGCAGAGCAAGTTACTTGCAATCCAAGCTTTTGCTGTATTCACTCAGCTCCTCTCCTCTCCTTCCAGTTCCCAGCCACGGCTTCAAGCAAAGCCACCTGCTCCATTTGAGCCAACTCCCCCAATGGCCAAGGTGGAGGGCAGTTCATGAGAGAGAGGATTCTTTTTCTTACACATCTGTTGCAAGCAGACAGAAAAAAAATGGCCTATTTCTTTTTTATTAAAAAAAAAAAAACCTAGCCAAAAAGCAGATAGCAACATTATTTTCAAAGGATCAGTTGAAAATACTGGTTTAGATAGCAGAAAAGGACTGGAACCTGTAGTTTCCAGATCTATGCTATTGGACAAAAATGCTTTTCATCATTGAAATGAGCATTATGAAACACTGGGTGTCAGATGGTGTCAGCTGTGGATCGGCCTTTAGTTTTTCTTGTTCTTGCAAACGAAGCCATCCATTAAATTAAAGATGCCCATAAAGTCAGCCAGAAGGATGGCCATCTTGGTAGGAAAGATGCTAAAGAGAACACAAGAGAAGTTTTGTTGGTTATTACCGTGAAAGCACCTTTGCCAATTCAGTTGACACGCAGTGTCACTGACTCGTTGCCAGTGAAGCCACTGGCATAGGCACACATTAGTGTGCATGCTTCAGGGTCACCCAGGGCTTGTCACCTATGTGGGGGGACGCTTGCCCGGAGTCTCTATACCTCTTCTTGCCTTATTTACACTTACTTGCCTCGCTCCTCATGTCAGTTTCCAAAGCTCCACTGAACTATGTAAGGATCGCTGGGAAGCAGTGAGAGTCTTCTGAAGTTGGACGAGCCGGCCTTGAATCCCGGCTCTGTCCCTTATAATGCCAGCTCAGGCACGTTACTGAGCCCTTGAGGCTGTTTCTCCAGCTGTGTCACCAGTCACCAATCTTTCTCTCTGGGACTCCTGTGAGGATTAGATGCACTAGGTCCCCAGAACTCTGGCAATACCCGACTTAGGACTGCTCATCTTTTCCATCCCTGCTCCCCCTTCCTAGCAGACAGAACACAGACCCTGTCAGCCATGACATTCATACCGCAGAGCTCGGGGAGGACACTAACTAGCGTAAGCACAGTATCACTCTTGTGCTAGGTGAGGCCCGGCAAGCAAAAGGATGTAGGAATGATATCAGTGTGTGCTGCTAGCCATAATATCTACGTTCATCTAATGAAGGACTGCTGTCAGGAGGAATGAAATCACTCTTCGTGCTAGATGGCAAAGCTAGACTCAGGGAACATTAAAACAACACGGATTTTGATGCCATAGAAGGGAGTGGTTCAATGATGGAATATGCTTCCTTCCCGGGGACGGGGTGGGGTGGGGTGGGGTGGGCAGTATAATTAGACGACCTGACAGTCCAGAAAATGAACTGAGATAATGGGAATCGGCAGTTGATGCAGCAACACGGCATCACGATTCCGGTAACTGGGCCTCTTGTCCACAAACTGCTGCTGACGGGTCTCAGCACTGAAACCCAATGGGGAGCAGAGAGGAAAAGCAAAGATGCTGTCTTGTGCTTCCGAGAGAGGTCATTACCTTCTCAGGTTTCCTCCCCAATTTTTTTTTTTTAACCACCTTATACTACAAATTCATCCTCCAATTGTCAGCTTCCCCCAGACCACGGATTCCTGAAATGTTTGGCTTACTGTCCGGCCTTAACCTTGGGACTCTGTACTCAGGAGCCAAGGACACAGTATCTGTCCCAACATGATTATTCTATGATGCCCAAAAGGAAAAGACCATCTCTCTTAAGAAAACAAATCCCTTCAGTCTGTCCACAGATCATTCAGGAAATCCACTTCTTTTTGACAATACTGCAATACCAAGATGGCGGGAATATTTCGACTCCATTTTCCAGACTCATGGGAAGTACTGTAATGATGCGACTTTGAGGTCTTGTCAGGAAACAGGCACGATAAAGGGCTCAACATTCGTGCATTTAACAGATAGGTTTTCAGTGGCTTCTCCTGGTAGGGAAGTAAATTGCTGACTGGCTCATTAGAGAAGCAATAGGAAGGTGATATTATTACCTTTTAAGAACCATTAGGAGGTATATAATCCTTGGCACATATAGGTACACTTTCTCTTGCAAGATAGCATCTACTATCTTTGCAACCACATATTCTGGTTCTAGAATCGGTAACAGAACAGGACGGCTAGGGAATGAAACAAACAAATAAACCCACGTTAACAAATTAATAAAAATACATCTCAGAAAGTAGTGATAAAAAAGATTATAAGACATTATTACTTTTTTGCTTCTTTCCCTTCCAGATTGGATCTATTTCTCGATGTCCTCCTGTATTATCAGCATGGTAATAACAACTTTAATTTGAAATGGCAATGGGAATTTTAATAAATATACTCCTGCCACAATATGCGTGTATGTGAAACCATATGAAACAGCTGCCTGTCAGCTCCGTGAGATGCAGACTTGGGCATTTGTGCCCCATCAGTGATTCTCAGTCTTTCCATGGAGTCAGGGAAGGGGGGCAGGATGGAGTTTGGTGGCAGACAGAGAGTAAGGGGGGGAGCAGGTCTAGTTCTGGGCATGGTAGGTGCTGGCCCCAGCCTTGATAAATCATCCACGTTAAATTCAGGATCTTAAACACAAGCACACTTGAAGAAAGAAAAGATTCTGAAGCCAATGATAAAAATTGGATTGAATCTCAAAACGTTTTTACACAACATTAAAAAATAGAATAAAATATAATAGGTGGCCAATCATTTTTAAAAACGTAGTTTCGTTTTTAAGAAATTTTTAATGTTTATTTTTGAGAGAGAGAGAGAGAGAGAGAGAGACAGAGCACAAACAGGGGAGGGGGAGAGAAAGAGGGAGACATGGCATCCAAAGCAGGCTCCAGGCTCTGAGCTGTCAGCACAGACCCCGATGCGGGGCCCGAGCCCACAAACTGTGAGAGCATGACCTGAGTCAAAGTCAGACGATCAAGAGACTGAGCCACCCACGGGCCCCTAAAATGTAGGTTTCTTTTCTTTTCTTTTTAAAATCAAAGGACATACTTACTTAGTAGAACAACCTTCAAACATCCCAGTGTTTATAAAAAATGGGCACACAATAGTCATTTTGATCCCCTTTAGTTTCTGGGCTATTGATTCCATATATACAGATTCAGCAAGTCCAATGGCTGCAAATTTACTTGCGCAGTAATCTGAAAAAGACAAACAACACTAGAGTTTTTAAGTGGCAATCCATCAAAGTGTCCTCATAACAAGAATGCCAGCAGAGGACGGGACAACAATTTCAGAGTTACTTTGCACAGTCTTGGTCTGTGCCCACTGGAGGAAGTGAGGAGCAAGTGGGAAGGAACACCCCAAGCAGGGCTTGGGGGTGCCTCCTGCGAGTCCCACTGCTGGACTTCACTTCCACTTCCACCTTGCCGGGGGTCACACCCTTTCCGAGCTGTTACACAGGGCACAGCATGTGCATCGAGTCCCTGTCCCAAAGAATTCCAACCCCATCAGGGTAGGGAGACGCACAAAAGAATACATAAAACAATAAGGGTGTAGAGTCCAAGCTGAAGAGATCAACGTGGGTCGTGATACTCAGATCAAGTTTTTTCCTAACTATGACTCTTTCTCCCATTCCTGGAGGAAAACAGACTTGAGACCATCAATCTCCATCTCTTCGGCATCTTGGAAACGCAGGGCGAACGGGAAGCAGAATTTATGTCCCTTTTGAGCTCTCTGTGTATAATCACACTTACTTCAAGTAGACACCTGGATACTGAACTCGAGGAATGGGAACGTTTGGAGAAGAAAAGTCATGTCGGTAGACTCTGACTTCCCTTTTGCTCATGAGATCAGAAGAGGCAAGCATGTTCATCCTTGTTCTGGTGGGACAGCCCCTATCACGACCAGCAAGAGTCAGGTCCCTAGATTGTGGCGGGTTAGACGGCGGAGAGAGTGAGGGGTGGAGGAGGAGTCCTGAGCAGCTGCCAAAATCCTGAGTCATTTGGTATAAATGCAGTTGGTTCACTGAGCCCCTCGATCTCTGAGGTTCAGATGAGCAGAAATGGCCCAGGACTCTGCATTCTAAACAGCACGCCCGGTGATTCTGCCACACGGTGGCAATTACAGAAATCTCACACATGTTTCTAAGGCAAACAGGGCGCGGGGGTGTCTTGTAACTTAAGACAGAGATATTGTGCCAGGGAAAGGATTCACAGAGCTACAAATAGCCCCGTGTAAGCTCAAAGACCCGTGAGGTAATCATAAAATGTGGCTGGAGGAAGGGAAGTCCTGCGTACAGGGAGCACTCTAGACAGGGAGCGCTTGGGGTGACGAGTGGTTCTGAAAACCCGTTCATAGAGCTGAGAACTGGGGACCACTTGATGGAAACTTCAGAAGGCAGAGAGTTCCTCCTCACCAACCTGATAACAGTACCAGGGGAATTCGGGGTGACGGTGACTACACTAACAACTTGTTTACCAGTCAGCTGTCTCTCTTTCTGTCTCTCTTTTTTTAAATGTTTATTTTGAGAGAGAGAGATCACAAGCTGGGGGGGAGGGGGGCAGAGAGAGAGAGAGAGAGGGAGAGGGAACCTCAAGCAGGCTCAATGCTATCAGCACAGAGCCCAACCCAGGGCTGGGTCTCATGAACTATGAGATCATGACCTGAGTTGAAATCAAGAGTCGGATGCTTCACCGACTGAGTCACCCAGGCGCCCCTCTTTCTCTCTCTTTTTTTCATCCCAGGGGATTGCATAGACCCAATGACTCCAAAGTGCGTAGTTCAACTTTGTGTAAGCATATCTGATGGGTGGTTCTGTGGCACAGCGTTCCCCACCACTTACGTTGTGGAATGTGTCTCTTGATTTATGACCCTTTATCATTAGTGCACGAGGTCAATGTTGATTATTCAGAGCTAAGTGAGACAAAGTCATGAACGAGTTTGCAAGTGCTAAGTATTACATTTCTCTTACCTGACAGTTTATTTATCCCAGCTAATCCAGCTGAACTTGAAATGCAAACCAAATGGCCATGATCATTGGCTATCATGGCAGGCAGGAAACATTTATAAGTCTGAGAAAGGAAGAGAAGAACTGTTAACCTTTTGTACTTTTTTTTTCAGATGTTTCTATATGATGAAAAAAGTCTTTTAAGTTCATAAAAACACTGGAAAGCACTGGGATCTGAAACTTTAAACATCTGCAAAGTAAGCTTCTCAACTTGTCTAACCTTTAACTCAATATTTTTTTGACGGCAGTTCTAATATTATTAAAACTAATTGATTCAGACTACATTTTGTTCCTGACTTCTAAAAACACACTATTTAGACAGTAACTGAGGCAGAACAGGAAAATCTTAACCATGGTGGGCACAATCCACAAACCAGTAAGAGTATTTGGAGATGTGACTCTTTAGCTTGATATTACCTTTTCTTCCCCCTTCAAGTCACGTTTGAATTTTAAATGTTTCTGAACATTGTTCATAAGGCACACTGCTGTTGGCTTCGGTTTAAAAATATCACTTGGGGGCACCTGGGTGGTTCAGTTGGTTAAGTGATATTGGCTCAGGTTGTGATCTCACGACTCATGGGATCGAGCCCCAAGTCAGGCTCTGTGCTGATAGAATGGAGCCTGCTTGGGATCCTCTCTCTCTGCCCCTCCCTGCTCACACACGGGTGTGTCTGAGTGTGTGTATGCGTGCTCTCTCTCTTAAATCAAATAAACTTAGAAAAATAAATAAAAATATCACTTTGCTTTGCAATTCATCTCTCCTTCTTTGAATAATAGTTTCTTATTTGTATTCCATGTCATTAATGTGTTAGGAAAAGAATACATATGCCGTGTCTCAGTATTATAGGACACCTTCACTTTTGATATGAGACCTGGAAAAAAAGAAGGTAAAGGAGAGAGAAATGAGCTTTGATAGAAGATTCATTAAGCAGGAATAATTGCATATTTACATGGATTTATATTTCATATTTATTTTCAGATGTGAATAATAGGAATAAATATGCGAAAAGGGATTTCTCATAAAAGTCAAAGAACCTTTGCATGCATCACAGTGAGCTTCAGAGAGGAACTAACATGTAGAGAGATGTGGAAAATCAAAATGAGCAAACAGTGGAGCATAATAAAAAGCCCCCCGAGTTCTGATGGTCTGAGGCGAGTCACTTTACTTCTTCTTGGGGATGCATCCCTTGGGAGCATGGTCACATGAGCCCTCTGACCTCTAGCAATTAAGTGCCCACTCCCTGCAGAGGCTCAAAGAACATATGTGGACTTGCCCAGAAAGAGTGTCCAGAGGATAATGGGGGGCGGGGAAACACCAGCGTTTTGGAGACAACTAGAAGAAGAGAGAGAGAGAATGAAGAGAACAAGGACAACAGAACGGAGGAAAAAGAACCCAACATGAGATTATGGCTGTAACTTCATTCTGGCCAAATAATCTAATTTCATTCTAAAGAAGGGGAGGGACATTTGTTGAGACCAAACAACATAAATCACTTGCAGTAGCTCCTGAAGAAACATGGCGGCCACTTAGTTCTGAATCTTTCCACCTTTCTTCTGGAGATGATACAGAATGCCAAAAATACCACCACGCAAGGGTGCTTTTGGTGAAACGAGGGGACAGAAACCTACAAAGTCCAAATAACATTTGAAGGCCACCAAGTGGGAGGTGGGTGGCAAGTCGGGTGGGAAAGTGTGAGGAGAATGGAGGGGAGCTCAGAAGTCTCCAGCAAATACTCCCTCCCAGCAGAGAGGCTGCTCAGGGCAACAGGAGCAGGGAGAGGCAAGCCAGGGCAAGTGTGGGGGTGGGGAGGCACGGCAACACAGGCTTCGGCGAAGGCCAGGAAAATGCAACATCTCCAAGGAGGCACGTCACCTTTGGAGATCAGAAGCTGTGCCCCTTAATGTCCATGGTACCTGTCCTGTGCCCTGTTTTAATTTTTTTAAATGTTTATCTATTTATTTTTGAGGGGCAAGGGAGAGAGAGAGAGAGGGAGAAAGAGGGAGAGAAAGAGGGAGGGAGAGAGAGGGAGAATCTGAAACAGGCTCCAGGCTCTGAGCTGTCAGCACAGAGCCCAACACAGGGTCTGAACTCGGGAACAGCGAGATGGTGACCTGGGCTGAAGTCAGATGCTTAACCGGCCATGCCACCCAGGTGCCCCTGTCCTGTGCCTTTAGATGTCACTGAGGCTACAGGAAGAAACTTTCTTTTTCCTGATTAGATACTGAGTCAGGTGATGATACATCTTGGTTTGCCCAAAATAGACCGAATTAATGCCAGTTTAATAATAATGCCCTCTTCCACCTTATTTTTATTGTTACCTACTTTTTTTTTTTTTTAGCTCTTCCACTTTCAAAAGAGTTCCAACATAGGCAAATGATAAGGCTACTATGGTCATCTACGGGCTGTCATTTCTGTGTCACCTTGAGCAGATCTTTTAAATCCTCTGATCCCTTATTTCATTGAGCTGTATCAAGGATTACATAGGAGGTGCCTAGGAGAGCACCTAGCATCTCCTAGGAGGCTGGTGATCAAGATAGTAAAACCATGGGCAAAGTTGTGTCTTGGCCAGACTCCTGAGTTCAGGCAAGTACAAGTTAAGTTGGATCAGGAGAGTATGACTCCGGACAAGTCTGAAACTGAGAAGTCGGTGCTTTACGAACAGGTGAATACAACAGTAAGAGACCAGGAGGAAGTACTTCCAAATTCCGAGTAACTGTATATCCGTTACGAGAGGAAAAAATAATTACCCATAAGTGTGCTTTGAAATTCACATCTAAAGACTTTTCTATCAGCTCATCCGGGCAGTTGAGGAAATCGTTGCCTGTCACGACTCCGGCATTGTTGATAAGGATGGAGACATCGCCAACTTCTTTTTTAACCTGAATCAGGTAACGAAAGCAACACCCCCAACAGAGTCATTACTTACACGATCTGAGTTTGATTTTCCCATACTATTTACATGCTTCTTATCCTTGTTACCACAGACGGGGTTTACGTCCTCTGCAAACAAAGCAGGTTTTATTTCCTTTGCTGTGTTTGCAGAGCACCAGCGATCCAAGTCTCTGCTTTCCTTCTCATTTCTCACCCCCCACCCGCTTCCTAGGACAGTCCCACACTGCAGGGCTAGCAGTTAGAGCTATTCTTATACTTAGCGATCAGTCACTCCGTTGCAGGCCGCTAGGTTATTTCCCTCATTGTGAGAGGACCTAAGACATTACAGCCGTGACATCTAAATTAAGACTGAGTGCACACTGAGACGGGTTGGAGCAGGTACAAAATTCCCAAATGTGTTTCACACCCATGGCACAGTGCAGAACCTGTCCGTCCTGCTTGTGCGAATGGGCTGGTTTTTCCTGTCTCTGACACAGGCTTCTAGGCGTTAAGACCGGCTGCTCTAACACGGGCCAGAATAGGTACTCGGTAACATTTCTTTCAGAAATAAATTTTCTGGGTGTGACCTTGGGACCTTTCGCTTACAGGAAATCGTCAGCGTGTCATCTCACCTCAAGTGAGCTGAGCATCTCAGCAGAAGTGAGCACGGGATTTTTCAGGACTGGCGATGGGAGATGGAGGGGCCCCCTGCCCCCTTCTGTGTTCTGAAGTTCGTTGCTGTAATTGTAGCACACAGTAGGGGCTCTGTCCCCAGATCACAGAGAACCGCCAGCTGCAGGTGCCCTTTGCATAACAGGAAGATGTAGAGATGACTCCCTACATCTCTATCTGGGAGTGTGGGTGTGTGTGCACCTGCTTGAATGGCTGGTGCAGTCTGTTACATCTCTAGCTGTGTGTGTGCATGCGTGCGTGTGTGTGTGTGCTGTGCGTGTGTGCACCTGCCTGTATGGCTGGTGCAATCGCACAGCGGGGGACACATTAGTGACACCAGGTGGAAGCCGTCACCTCTCTCATCTGAGGTTGTGGAAGGCCTGGGTCCTTGCAACGAGGCTGATGTGCTGGGTATTTGCTTGTTAGCCAAGCAGACGGGTAGCTGAGGGAAAAACCTCAGATGAAATACAGACTAAGCAAACCTCACCCTTGGTGGCAGACTTTTCAGATAAAAGCACTCAAAACAGTGGGACTTAAAAGTTTCCTTTGGAGAGCAGCTACAATACGCCGTCCCATCCAAGCTGAAGGCAGGCAGGAGCAGCGACAAGTCGCCCCACCGGAGCCCGAGGCAGGTACAGGCTTCCAGGTACGGAGCGAACCCGCCACAGGACTAAGAGCCACAGCACGAGGAAGGTGGCCCGCGGCACGTGGTAGCGCGGCTCGGTGGCCCCACGCCTGTGGCGGGCTCGGCATCGCGCGTGCGGCACTCGGCCACCAGCCCCGACGCCTGAGCCAACGCGGCACCGCCTGTCAGCTACGCTCAAATAAAGCAAAGCAAAGCAAAACGGGAAAGCGGGGCGGGGCCGTGGACCGGAAGACGGGACTGCAAAACGGGAAAGCGGGGCGGGGCCGTGGGCCGGAAGACGCGACTAGCGTTAGAGGCTCAGAGTCGGGGAGAGCGGAGCTAGAAGTGACATCTGAGGGAAACAAACAGGTGCGTGGATAGTCACCGTTGCCACTCATGAGAATAAGGCATGTTATCAAATACCTGACAAAACAAACATCAGACTTTAATTTCAAAATGGTATCTGAGGGCGCCTGAGGGGCTCAGTCATTTGAGCCTCCTACTTCGGCTCAGGTCATGACCTGAGTTCGAGCCCCGCGTCAGGCTCGGTGCTGACAGCTCAGAACCTGGAGCCTGTTTCAAATTGTGTGTCTCCTTCTCTCTCTGCCCTTCCCCACTTGTGCTCTGTCTCTCAAAAATAAATGAATGTTTAAAAAAAAAATGGCATCTAGGCTTGTATCTTTGCAGTATATGAAAATGATAGCTCTATGAATCAGACTTTAAATGTACAGGGCTAAGCATGTGTGATAAGATTCTCCATGTGAACACTCTTTCCTATTGATGCATCTATTTCGCATATAGGTTGATCTTTATCTTTTCTTTTTTAAAGGATTCTCTTGTTCCACAGTCTGCTTTCTCCCTTTAAGTTGAGCTTGGAAAGGCATCGCGGGTATTTAGCACGCGCCTCAGTAGAGCAAAAGCTATCAGGTTTAACTGCACGTGACTTAACATATGTAACCGTTACTGACCAATGATAGCATAATAAAATGCTCACCCACGGAGTGAGGGTGGGCTTGTTAGTAGCTTGTTGTTTTTTACAAGCGACACAGGGTAGCATCTAAGGGAAATGCCACAGACTCTAGTTTTTCACCAGTTTTCTTATGGATTCACCGTGCTCCTCATGGTAAGAACGGGGCAACAGACCCTGGGTGACAGGTCTGGTGACATCCCACACAAGTTGCACCTGCCTGCCCCAGATTTCTCCACCAACAGCCACGCTATGAGAAAAGCAGGAAGGCCATGCACGTCGGCGGCTAACTTTATTTTTATTTATTTAAAAAATGTTTTTTATGTATTTCTGAGAGAGAGAGAGATAGCATGAGGAGGGAGGAGAGGGAGAGGGAGACACAGAATCTGAAGCAGGCTCCAGGCTCTGAGCTAGCTGTCAGCACAGAGCCCAACGCGGGGCTCAAACCCACGAACCGTGAGATCATGACTTGAGCTGAAGTTGGACGCTTAACTGACTGAGCCACCCAGGCGCCCTTGGCTTTAAACTGTACAAGATGTCTGATTTGAACTTCCCAACCCCTGCTTATTAGTGTGGGTGGGCAATAGAGAAAGGTCTGCTTCTCCCAGTGACCGTGTGATTTAAAAGATGAAATCATCCTGACATTTGACCTTGAACATCAGAAGTCAGTAATAAGCCTTAAGGAGTTCTCATAGATGCCACAAATAAAGCTGTTTTTTGTGTGTGTGTTTTTGGGTTTTTTTGTTTTGTTTTGTTTTGTTTGTCTTTTTTTTTTTTTTTTTTTTTGCTGTTGAACCAATCCGGTCCCTTGGAGGTATGCCAAGTCAAACTGATTCTGATTTGGCTTGTCTATGAGATCAGTAGTTAAATGTAGTCAGGACACTGCCACATGACATATCGCAGGTAAGGGACAACCGAGCTCTGGTCTGGTCTTGGGTTTAGTATTCAAAACAACCACTTACCTAGCATGCCAAGTGGCAAGGCGAGGCTTTCTGAACCTAGGGCTAAATTATGATCTGGGGACACACACTTTCAAAGTTACTGGGGTATGTGGAGATGACACAGTGTCATACCACTCTAAGAATCTTCCACCTTGATCACTGCCATCTGGAATACTTAGGAAAAAAAAAATCCTCTGCTACCTTTCCTCCATCCAGAATAAGAAGTGCACACAGTTGGTTTATGAATTGAGGGCAATTTGCTTCCCCTGAATTCAGGAGAGCATATAATTCATTCTTTTCAAGCCCCATCAGTAAGAAAAGCTGAATAATACCTTGATCATAGGCGATGTCTGACCATTTCCGAGCTAAGCATCTTGGCCAGAATTAAATCACAGATATGGGGAAGAGGGAATTATTTATTTATGGAGTGCCTCATACTAGCTTGCTCAATATGGGAAGGTCTTTAGCATTTGAATATGAACCAATTATTGCTTAAGAGTCCCGAGAGAAGGGGCGCCTGGTTGGCTCAGTCGGTGAAGCATCCGACTTCGGCCCAGGTCATGATCTCACGGTATGTGGGTTTGATCCCCACGTATGGCTCTGTGCTGACAGCTCAGAGCCTGGAGCCTGCTTCGGATTCTGTGTCTCCCTCTCTCTCTGCTCCTCCCTTGCGCTCTCTCTCTCTCTCTCTCTCTCTCTCAGAAATAAACACTAAGACTGCTGAGAGAAGTTGTTTGCGTTGTTTGTGGCCAGCATGAGTGAACGTGCTGGCACTCAGTGCTTTAAGCACACAGAGACGAACCCGTGAGCTCAGCAGCAGCAGAGCCACACCGGCGCTCTGAGGGAGGTGCTAGCTCATCAGGTTTGGGTCTGCGGACTGTCCCGGGGCCCCCTGTGATGGAGACTGCAGACGACAGTGGCTGCACACTCACCTGCCAGTGACCTGACGACCTTACCAGTAGGAAGTGAGGTGGGAAGTAGCAAGGGGATTTGACGCAGGGCCTGGAAATTGTGCCAGAACATTCCAATGTGGCAGCTCCTTCCTTTTCACTAAGGTGGGGGATTCTGGAGGTTGCCACACCAGGAGCCCAGGAGAGTGAGGCGTGGGGTGCTCATGCCGATGTGAGGGGAGAGAAATCCTCGGAGTGGGGGGGGACGAGGCAGCCACCACGCGAGGATGAGCCCCAACGGGCTCAGGAAGCCCTTACCACCGCATGTTGGAGGTGTGATGTCCTGCCCACCTTCTTTACGCGGGCAAGAAAGAAGTTTGTTCCATCACCAAGGGAACAACCGTGGTTCAGAGTCTCTGGGACCCTGTTTTTCTCACGACTATTTAAGAGAAATATTCATTCAAATGGGAGGCACTGCGGTGTGGTGGAGACAGCTGGACCTAAACCCTGACCGGAAACGGGTTCCCGTCCTGGCTCAGTCACTCACGTGCTAGCCCTGGGACCCTGGGCAGATTTTCAACACATCTGCACCCCCTCTTCCCTTCAAGAAGGGGCCGCCCCTACCTCTTACACCGCAACAGACGCCAGCATAGCCGGTACTGCCTGGTGCGCACGCTCAAGGCCAAGCTCGATCTTTGCTACTTTCTTCCGTGAACTACTCACCTCCCTCAGCCTCGGTTTCCTTATTTGTGAAATGAAGGTGATAATGCGCCTCACTTTGTAAGATTACTATAGAATATAGACGGGGCGCTTAGTCTGGTATATCGTACGCGGCGGCCACTCAAAAGTCCTACTTCCCACTCCCCAAAACTTCTTAAATTAAAGGCAAAGCTGCACTGAGCAAGGGGTAGAGACAAAGAAACGGAGGCGCCTGAGTGTATTTGTGCCGAGCGCTTCCTACCCACAGGAGAGAGACGCAAAGATCTACCTGCTCGCCCACTCTGTATATTTCTTCCCTTCGGCTGCAGTCGCAGGTGTAGGCATAGACTCTCACGGCTCCGGCTTCCCGAGCCATCCTGAGTGTCTCCTCATTCCCTTGCTTGTTGATGTCCCAGAGAACCAGCACCGACCCCAGGCGGGCAAATCTGAGGGCCAAGAGCCTTCCGATTCCGCTCCCGGCCCCAGTGATGAGCACAATTTCCCCAGCCACGTTCTTCCGCGGTCTGGGGATGAAGGTGAAAATCAGGGTCTCCAGAAGAGCAATCAGTGACTTGCCTATGAAAGTGACCAATTCCTTGGTGAACTTCAGGTTGGAAGACATGTTGTGGCTGAGACCTACAGAGAGAGAGAGAGAGACCCACATGAGGACCTCGGTGACCATTCGCTCTTCGTGTGCAATCTGTGCAGAGCGTGAGCTTTCCGGGACAGCGCCAGAGCCCGGGAGGTGTGATGTAAGCTTCATTCTTGGTAGCCCGAGTCTGAGCTTAGAAAGGGCAGGGGGCCCACGGGGACTGTGTCTTGGCCAACTTTCTTTTTCTTTCTTTCTTCCTTTCTTTCTTTCTCTTTCTTTCTTTCTTTCTTTCTTTCTTTCTTTCTTTCTTTCTTTCTTTCTTTCTTTCTTTCTTTTCTTTCTTTCTTTCTCTTTCTTTCTTTCTTTCTTTCTTTCTTTCTTTCTTTCTTTCTTTCTTTCTTTCTTTCTTTCTTTCTTTCTTTCTTTTCTTTCTTTCTTTCTCTTTCTTTCTTTCTTTCTTTCTTTCTTTCTTTCTTTCTTTCTTTCTTTCTTTCATGTTTATTTATTTTTGAGAGAGAGAGAGAAAGAGAGAGAGAGAGAGAGATCACAAGTGGGGGGGGGTCAGGGAGAGAGAGACACACACACAGAATCTGAAACAGGCTCCAGGCTCTGAGCTGTCAGCACAGAGCCCGACGCGGGGCTCAAACTCCCAAACCGTGAGATCAGGACCTGTGCCAAAGTCTGACGCTTAACTGGCTGGGCCACCCAGGAGCCCCTGCCTTGGCCAGCCTGCATTCACAGCACCAAGCCGGGCACCCATCTGAGTGTAGTATGGGACAGAAATACCCAGTATGCAGGCACTGTGACCCCATCAACATTTAATCCGAATGAGAAGTCATTATTTTGGTAGTTAGCCTCTCTTCGTAATAATCACAAATGCCCTGTTGGTTTTTTTCATGTTCAAATCGGGCTTGTGTTTTTTTAATTGGTTCAATTCTTTAACTCTGTGTCACTATGTAAAGTCGGACACTCTCAGGCAGAGGAGGACAGATACCATGATTTCACTCATATGTGGAACAGGAGAAACTTAACAGAGGGCCCTGGGGGAGGGAGGGAGGCAAACCATGAGAGACTCTTAAGTACTGAGCACAAACTGAGGGCTGATGGGGGTGGAGAGAGGGGAAGGGGGTGAAGGGCATGGGGGAGGGCGCTGGTGGGGATGAGCACTGGGTGTTATATGGAAACAAACTTGACAATAAACTATAATAAAAAATAAATGACATCTGACATTCTGTGGATAAGAAGATGTGGGGCACACACACACGCACACACGCACACACACGCACACACATGCATACACACGCTGAGGAAAATGATGCAACCTTAACGAAGTATGAGAGTGTGCCATTTGCGACAACATGGATGGACCCAGAGGGTGTGATGCAAAGTGAAAAGAGTCAAACGGAGAAGGACAAATATCATGTGATATCACCACATACATGGGATCTAAAAGGAAAGAGTGAACAAACAGAAGAAGACCTACAAATACAGAGAACACCCTGGTGGTTGCCAGCAGGGAGGGGCGTCGGTGGATGGGGAAAACAGTAACTGGGAGAGGGAGACACAGGCTTCCGGTTATGGCATAAAGAAGTCATGGAGGCACAGCACAGGGAACGCAGTCAACAATAATGTGACGGCGGTGTCTGGTGACACACGGTAGCTACAGGCGTGGTGAGCACAGCATTAACATACAGACCCGTCCCACCCCCATCTGGCACACCTGACAGTGTAACTGTGTGTCCACTATGCTCAAGTATAAGAATTAAAAAGAATCTGAGATTCAAGCAAAAAAATAAAACCCCATTTCAGAACATACTTGAGAAGCAATAATTGATGTTCTTCTAGACCTTTTCTATCAGAGTCACGGGGAGCATGAGCCACCCCTTCTCTAGACCCCGAGTCCTCCACCTTACTCACCACTCAGCGCCAGGACTACAGGATGTAGGTGAGAGGCAGACCTGCTCGCCATCCCACCCTGCCCTGCCCCTGCCTCCCTGTGAAACGGGGTGCAGACTATTGAGCCTCCGTCTCCACATTTCTACAGGTCCCTTGTGTGGGAGCCTGACAGTGACCACAAGAAAGCGTGGTTAGGGACGCGGGGATGTGCCTGCACACGGGGCTCCCTGCCTGGGCAGATCATGCCTGCAAACAGGATGCTCTGCCAGGAGGCCTGCACACAATATCCAAGGTTAATGTTCCACTCGCAAACGAGGGAACATGCCGTCCTCAGAAGTAAGGAGAAGGCTGGAGTTGTGGGCAGGCCTCTTAGTAAACATGTTGTGGTCGCTTCCTCCCTTTGCTCCCCGCTGTCCTTGAAATGTGTTTGGCTACTTGCCCTTAATTGGTAAAGGAATGCATCTTGTAGATTTCAGTTTGTATCCAGTTACCGGGGTATAAAATAAACCTCAAGAGGCGCTTGCGTAGAATTGTTCCTCCAGCCGGAGTTGTGTCTGTGTCTGTCTTTTGTGTGTGTCTTGTTCTTTGTGTCATTTCGTCCGCAACACCTTGGCCCAGGGTGGTTTTGCCGATGAAATAAGAATGCCTATTGTGTGCCTGACTGCAATGCTAGCTCACAGTATGTGCTCTGAGAATGTCGCCGTGTTTCTCAGGTTCAGAAGTGCAGACTTCACCAGGAAGTCACCCCATAGTTTTGCTGAATGAAGAAAAGGTCTGCCCTCTTACTTGTACGGGGCTACAGCTTACATCCTGTGATCAGTCACTCACACTTTAGTGAGAATGAGTTTCTAAGATGCTTTATGAAACTCTCCTGTAGTATGAGAAGACATGTTTAGCAGACGCATACTGTGCCCAGTGTGGGGGGGAAGATTCCCGGAATGGGGTGTCCAATTGAGAAGCACAGAAGGGGCACAGAGGACAGAGGGCATTAATGAACAGCAGGTTTTCACCTACTTTGCAGTTTGGTGGAGGATAGACTAGTCACGACTCAGAACGATGGGTGGATAGATTCATCAACAGCAGGGCCTGGAGCATGGGGAGACCCTTAGGAAACTGTTATGACCTACAATGCTGTTTCTTGCCTCATTGCACAGATAGGGCTAAAGGTCAGAAAGAAGAGGTATGTGGTTTTACCCAAGGCCCCAGTGCTGGTCAGTACGGGGCCAGCTGAGTGCATTTTTTATTCAGTAATGAGCACTGATGTTGTGCTGGACAACGGGGCTGAGGGGGTGGGCAGCCTCCCACGATCTGTGCCATCATGAGCCAAGGGACTAGTTGAAGAAACAGACATTGAACAAACACATGAAGAACTCCCGGTTGCTATTATAGAGAGTAGACCGGGGATCTGATTTAGCCTGGGTACTGTGGAAGCAGCAACAGGAGAGATTTGCTGGAAGGTGACATCTGAGCAAGTGGTCAAATGATGAATGGTTAGGGGTATAGAGGTCTGGGAGTAGCTTGACCAACAGAGGGAAGGAAGAGTTGAGGCTTGAGGTAGGTTGGGCCTGTGTCTAACACTGACCAGAGATCTGGAACGCTGCCCAGAGGGGGCATGGATGTCCTGGACAGAGAGTTCTCTGTTGCCGAGCACTGGTTTCCCCCTACTTGGGATGAAATGGCCCTCAAACTCTCTGCCACCCTTGTTCAGATTTCTTTTCACATAGTCTCTTTTGGATGACTGACTGGGCTTCTCGAGCCCTGCGGAATTTGAAAGGAAGGCGCCCTGAAGGGCAAACAGTGGTCTCCACACTCTCCTTTTAAGCTCACTCGCGGGGCGCGTGCCTGGAGACCTGCAACGATGAGGGTCAGACTCCCCCGCGGTAATGGGGCACCCTGGGCACCCTCCCCTGGCTGCAGCCCAAGCACTATCAACACTTCGTCCGTGAGAAAACTCACGCCAGCTTATCCATGCCCCCTCAGGCACACCACTGTGTAAACCCATGCAGAAGGGCAGAGGAAGACTCACCGTTGACCTGGGGGAAGGTTCTCAATGCCACAGCTCTAGACTTCAACGCTGTACTGTCTCAATGTGGGCATGACGTAAGACCTAGAGCGAGGTCTTACCGCTTACTGCTGCCCCGGTAGATGCCCACTAGGTCCTTAAGAGCATGGCACAGGTAGGGAGATGCAGAGATTAAAGTTTGCGTTGGAATTCTCGATCTGCCACTGACTTCTCTGCAACCTTGGTAAAAGTTACTTTAACTCTTGTGCCTCAGTTTCCTCTTCTAAATAAGGGAATTCCACGGTATGCATCCATGGGGGAGCGGTGGAAGTTAAAAGACGCAAGACAGGTAAAGCGATAAGGTGTGTAACACGGCCACTATGATCCCTTATGAAATTTCTGAGCAACCTGGAAAGAAAAAAAGGTCCTCATTGCCTGCACACAGCTGGCCTCCGGGATGCCCAGGGCGAGGGTGGGGATGAGACAAGGGATTGGGCTGCATTTCAGCACCTGCCAGGTTATTCATCATCCCCACCTCCACTCCTAATGCCCAGAATGTGGAGGCTTTGTTAGAACAGGGCCAGGCACCCAACAGCAGCACAATGTGCGTTGGCTGCAGTTATGATCAATGTTTCTGCCGGCCTGTGAATGACAATCCCTGGTCAGGACACCAACAGACGGTTGTAGCAAGCGTCCTGACAAACAAAAGGAAATGTAAGGTTCCGGTTTAGTGTGAAGACTGCCTTCCGTAGTTACAGAGCATATTCAATTTAACCGGGTTATAGTTGGTGTCGCCATTCTATGGCCGCACTCCTTAGTTCAAACGCTGAGCCAGTTTGGCTCGGTTGGTTAGAGCCCGGGACTCTTGATCTCAGAGTCCTCGGTTCAAGTCCCGGGTTGGGTATATAGAGCTTATTTAAATTAAAAACAACAGCAACAACAAAAGCCAGCTTCATGACTTCGGAGGATGTAAACAGGTGTCTTCCTCTTCCCAACCAGGGCGCAGCAAACTGCCCGGGTAGGAGGTATGGGATGAATGGGGGGCGGGCGGTGGGGAGGGGGAGGTAGCCGCACCCAGGTAGCAGGGACAGAAGAGGGGACCAGGCAGGGATCGCAGCTCTGCTCCTGGACGGGGAGGGGGTGCTAGCAGCCCATCCTTCTGGACCTCGCGACTTAGTGCGAGTCTGGGCTTCGGGGACAGAGCAACACCCTCTCCGGCTCACCCCCGGCAGCCTGGCCCCGCTCACCTGCCCACGCGCCCTTCCCCCACCCCCACCCGCACCAGACCACCCTCCCCCCCCCCCCCACCGCGGGTGGGCGGGCGAGCGCGGAGCCACGTCCCGTGGAGGTCCGGCGCGGCCCGGGTCGGGACTTGGGCAACTCACCCGGGACACGCCGCCGTCGCTGTGCGCCGAGAAGCCGTCCGCCCTCTGCTACGCGCGCCGCCCCACTGGCTGGTGGCCG
The DNA here is from genome assembly GCF_003009895.1 of Hyaena hyaena. Lineage (NCBI taxonomy): Eukaryota > Metazoa > Chordata > Mammalia > Carnivora > Hyaenidae > Hyaena > Hyaena hyaena. The sequence continues at coordinate 698,738 of NW_024081512.1, forward strand.
CGGAGGCGCCGGGGTTTATTCCCGCAGCTGGCGGGAGGCAAAGGCCACGTCCGCCACCCGCGCGCTGGGTGGAGCCGCCCGGGGCCCCGCAGGCCACGTGGGCCCGCGCGCCTGCCTGCCTGCCGGCCTTCTTCCCTCCCTAGCGGCCAAGTTTAGCCATTTAGTCGCTGGGGCTGGACGCGCGCGCCGGGATTTCGAAGAATCATCCCTGACTGTTGAAATATTCCCATATCCAGGCTGCAGCCTGCGTTATTAAGTCCGAATCCCTGGGTTGGAAGGGGCCCAGGTATCAGCACAGAAAAAATTCCCCAAGTGTTTCCAAAGAACAGCCCCGAGGGTGGGAACCCTTGCAGTAAAGAACCGAAAGGAGGGGGGTGCAGAAGTCAGCCCTTGGACGGGGGACGGTTTGCCCGCAGGGAGCCAGGTAAGGTCTCTGCACCTCGCAGAACGGGGCGCAGATGCGGAGTTCTCCCCCAGAATCTGACTCCTGCATCAGGGCCAACAGCTTCTCCGGACCTGTGGCTCTAAGGAGTATGGGTGTGGGAGAGTCCCTTGGAAGGAGTGGGTGCGGCGCTGGCCAGAGGCCAGGTACTAGCAGAGGGCGAAGTTTGTTCTAAGGAGATGACGTTGAGAAAACAGTCGACAGTGTACTCTGGCCCAAGCATTCTTTATTGAACGCCTCTGTGTACACAGGTCTAGAAGATATAGCAATGTTACCAGCGTGGAGGAAAAAAAGATGTTCAGTTAACATTAGATAATGTATCTAATATAGCGCAAATATAGCTGCTCTAAGCCCAAATCACTGCTGTTTTACTGTAGAGGGTGGAGTTTGTTGGGTAGCATAAAAAGCTGAAATAATAAATTATGGGGCGTTGAAGGAGAACAGGGGAGTCAGGGTAAGCCTGCATTTGGAGTTCACCCAGGCTTGGGCAGGACACACAGAAGAGGTGAAGGCTCAAAGGAGAGAGCAGGTTTAGCCAATTGGGCACGGGAAGAACTGCACAGTTTTCCTTGCGTGGCTGTGAGACGGAACGCTAGGTTGTAGAAGCCTGAAAAAACAGGTGCAGGGAAAAGCCTTGAATGTCATTTCAGTGCTCAGGAGGTTACTTGTGTCCTGTAGGCTGTGGTGAGCTGTGCAAAGTGTTTGCATAGCTGTGCTGCCTGAGAGTGAGTGGGGCAGGGTTTCATCTCAGCAATCGTTGCAGGAGGGTATGTGCTGTGCAGGGCTCCGGGTCGGGCTCTGGAGAACGGCAGAGCTTTTGGGAGCGATGAGGAGACTCACTCATGAACCATGCGTGTACGGATGATAGTGTCAAAAGTTCAGAAATAACAGGCATAAAACCAGCGAATCAGTGAACTAAGACTTAGTCAAAGTTTATTGTGCACACACCGGGAAGTTTGCACACTGGGAGCACTCAGACCAAAACGTGGAATGAGCCTCCTATTAAAGCAGCTTATATAAGTGAGAACGCAGTGACTTCATTCCTCCCTGTGATTGATTAGAAAACTGGAATCTTAAATGTTAGGAAAATGGGTCAGTGGTTACCACACACCAACCTTGGGAAACAGTTTTGTCAGAGGTGTAGGCAGGAAATAACCCAGGTCAAGTTAGTCTTACAACATAAGCTGAAATAAGATTTTGCTTGTGCAATGACACTGGCTTTGTCTGCTCAGGGAATTTTCAAGGCTGATGGTTTTTTTTTTTTTTTTTTGTATTCTAACAATAGATATACACACCTTGTGCCTGGCGTGTGTATAATAGGGTCCAGCCTGGAAGAGGAGAGGTAGCTGGAAGGGCCTTCCAGGTTTCGGGGAAAGACTGGGCGAACGCGGAGGTGAGCGACACCAGGAAGTGGCAGTGGACTCTGACCCCGACAGCTCGCAACTCCTGCCCGTGGGAAATCAGATGGGCAGCCAGTGGAAGACACCCACCTACGTACTCTTCATGTTTTCTCCGGGCAAAATTCTGGGCTGTCGCTCTTCTTTCTGGTGAAAGTTCCAAGTAAACCTCAGGAAAGAAATCTCGAGCATTATTAGAAATCTCATTAAAACAAAATATGAGTGTAAAGCCATGGGCGGTTTCACTTATGGTGTCTTAATTAAAGGAAGTGGAGGACCTTGTGTTTGGAGAAGACCCCAGTGTTACTTGATGTGGGGAGAAACTCACTGCACTGACTATCATCCTGAAAGGTGAGAAAGTATTTTTAAAAGGTCCTTTGTGGCAAAGGCTAGGAAAAGCCTGTTTAATGATGAAAGATGTAGACTAGGCTGATGAATATATGAGAACATGCTCTAATTTCATCCTTTGTGAAATGAATATTAAAATGTTCCTTGCCTTTCAAAATTACAAATATCAGGGACACCTGGGGGGCTCAGTTAGTTAGGCATCTGACTCTTGATGTCGGCTCAGGTCATGATCTCACAGTTCATGAGTTCGAGCCCTGCATCGGGCTCCTTTGCTGATGGCATGGAGCCTGCTTGTGATTCTGGCTCTCCCTCTCTGCCCCTTCCCTTCTTTCTCTCTCTCTCAAAATACATAAATAAACTTTAAAAAAGCCCCAAACTCCCCAAAATAACAAATATTAGGAAAAAGAGCCAGTCTTCATAAGTGGGTGATATAATTTATACATTGCTGGAGATCCAATATGTTTCAAGAGCTAGAAAGGTAAATAGCTTCTCACCCAATTCCACCAATGGGACTTTATATTTCCAAAATAATCAAGTATCATTTGTTAACTCCAGGAAGGGAGTCTTGGGTTGGAAAGGAGACATTTGACTATATTGAATCATGTATTACCCTTCCTGGAAATAAGTATGTCAATAAAAAGCAAACTGCTCATTTCGTTTCTAACAAATATGCACAAACGGAGCACTCACAGCCATTTTTAAAATAAAATCATGTTTTTTAAGCATATAGGAAAATACTGTGCACAATATTAGTTTAAAAAGCATAGTGTAATTTTAAACAGTGAATTTTTTCTTTGTGTCTTGTTGTATTTACCAGATTTTCCATTATGAACGTATTTGTGTTTCCCAATAAACATGTTGCTTAGAGCATATATATACAGGCATTTCCACTCAAGATGGCGCACTCAGTAGATGCACTTACAGCCTATTTTCTTCCAAGATTCCATTGAAATGAAAGGGAAGACATAAAAATGTGAATAGGAACATAATAGTACTTAAAAAAAGGAAGGGACTGGTGGTGAGGACTAACTAGAGCTTGGTAAGCAGATGGATTCCATTTCTGGAAACCGCAGCAAAAGACGCCTTAGCCTAAAACGCACCTGGGGAAGGCATTGCAGAGGGGTCATTCTGCTCAGTGGAAATCCTGTGTGGCTCCAATTCAGTAAACAAACCCAGACAATGGAAATAGGACATGGGGCATCCAGATGGAATAAGAGTCTTGATGTATAAACAAAACAATGACTTGAAATCAAATATAGGACAATCATTTCGTAATTTGGGGCGAGACAAGGAAACACCATCATTCGTTCCTTTGACTACATAAATAACGTAAGTTTGTACAGCAACGAAATATCATAAGCAAAGTAAAATGACACACAATAGAGTAGGAGAAAATATTTTCACATACAGAGTTGATAATCAGCCTTACTTGATAGCATTTCTCCAAACCAATTTGAGTAAGGCGGTAGGAAGAATGGGTAGAGAAATGCAGAGGCAATCTGTACAATGGAATATTATTCAGTCATAAAAAGGAATGAAATCTAGCCATTTGCAACCACACGGATGGATCTGCAGAGTATAGTGTTAAGTGAAATGAGTCAAAGAAAGACAGATACCACATGATTTCACTCAAAAGGGGAATTTAAGAGACCAAACAAATGAGCAAGGGGGATAAAAAGAGAGGGAGAGACAAACCAAGAAACAGACTCTTAACTATAGAACACGAACTGATGGCCACTGGAGGGGAGGGGGGTGGGGACACGGGTTAAGTACGGATTGGAATTAAGGAGCGCACTTGTTGTGATGAGCACTGAGTGATGTACGGAATTGTTGAATCCCTCTATTGTACACCTGAAATTCAGATAACACTGTATGTTAACTAACCAGAATTACACTAAAAGCTTAAAAAGAAATGCACAGGCAATTCATAGACCAATAAACACAAATGACCGCAAACTTCTGAAAACGTGCTAACTTTTCCTGATATTCAGGAAAATGCAAATTGAATAGGAATATTGTTTTTATTCATCCCTCAATGCCATGACATTTAAAAGTTAGCTTAAAATCCAGGAATGGTGCTCACGTGAAAACACGGGCATTCTCCTGCATTGGCTCGTCCTTTAGGGAAGGCAGCTGGCAGTAAGAGTCATGCCCTGTAATGCTTCTCTTTCAAGTCTAAGAGTCATTGAAGTTTGTTTGCAATAGCAAAAAATTAGAAACTACTGAAATGCCCATCCAGTCCCTTAATCATGGTATAGTCACATTATAGAGTTCGGGAAGTGGACCCAAAAAATGAAGTTAGAACTCTCTTTACTGGCTGGAAAAGATCACCAGGGTGTGGTAAGTGAACAAAGAGTACAGAATTACTGCATTGAAGTTAAATTGTGTACATTCTGCACAATTGAAGTACATTGTGAGTGTGTGTGTGTGTGCACGCATGTGTATGTGTAAATAGATGGAACTGTTCCCAGTGGTTACCACAGAGGAGAACAGAATTGAGTGAGAGTCACATAGGGAAGCTTATCATGTTATATCTGTTTCTGTATTATTAGACTTTTCATAAATGTCATGCATTATTTTATAATATCAAAAACCAAAATAATGGTTAGAATGTACCCACTTTCAGGATGCCTGGGTGGCTCAGTCGGTTGAACATCTGACTCTTGATTTCAGCTCAAGTCATGATCCCAGGATCATGAACTTGAGCCTCATGCTGGGGTCTGCACTGAGCTTGGAGCTTGTTTAAGATCTTTGTCTCCCTCTGCCCCTCTCCACCACCTGCATTCTCTCTCTCTCTCTCAAATGAAAAACAAAAGTACATATTTTCTGTTTAAAAAGGACTCATTCTAAGAACATACTGTCTTTGGGGATTCCTTTGCGAAATAGTGGAAGAAATCTAGTCACCCGATGACGCATTCAGAATATAGTAATTTTGCCAAAATCAAGAATGCTGTCTTGATTTTGGTGGAGGGAGATTATAACATTTGCAGAAAAGCACAGACCTAGCTTAAAGGTAGATTTGTTTTTCCCATGATGGAAGGAAGCCGTGTAAGCCGGTCCAGAAGTAGGAAACAGGTACATGTGACTCAGGTGAAAGAGTAAAGAGCAACACACAAGAATAAGGCATCAAAAAAAAAAAGGGAGAATAATTAATCCAAGAGTTGAAAGAGGCAGAGGGCATTTGTACCACCACCTTCTTGGGGGAAGTAACCATATTTCAAGGAAGCTGAGAAGTTTCAGAAGGGTCCGGCTCTGGGAAGACAGCGACAATGCTAGATTGCCATCGTATATGATTGCCATCATATATGATACCGTGTACACATGATTGCTCATTGTGTATGACATTTCCCTGGAGGGCCCGGCACACAGCCATTCTGCCCTTCCTGGAAAAACACAAAAAAGAAGCCGTGTCATGGGTTTATTTTCGCTCCTCTATTTATTCCAAGATCATCATCACCTCTGAAGAGCTTAAAAAAAAAAATCTGAGCAATCATGAATTTATGGTAATGAATTTACACAGGTTTGACCTGGTTTGTTCTGCCTCGGTTGCTTAAGCACATTGGAAGGCGATTCAAACACAGCCGGCATCTCATGGAGCACGTAAATTCTCTCCTTTTCTTATTTTGCCTTTCTCTTCTTGCATTTCTTTTCCCTTTTGATTCTCCTTTTGATCAGTGTGAATACTAGTAGCAAAGGGCATCAATTGCCTGAATTGGCTCTAGAAAAAGTCGCTGATGCTGAGTCTGTGATTGGGATGAGGAAGAAGGTAGGCCAGTCGTATAAAGTTTTATTGAGGTGCAGTTTGCATGCAAGAAAGCTCACTTATTTTAAGTGTACAGTTTAACTTTAGTAAATTTATATAGTTCTGCATTATTAAGGTGCATCCCATCATCCCAATGTATTCTGTTAGGAGCATCCTTTTTTTAAAATGTTTTTATTTTATTTATGAGAGAGAGAGACAGAGCTTGAGCAGAGGAGGGACAGAGAGAGAGAAGGAGACACAGAATCAGAATCCAGGCTGTCGGTAGGTCTGTCTCCAGAATCTGAATCCAGAAAGCAGGCTCCAGGCTGTCGGCAGGTCTCGAACTCACAGACTGTGAAATCATGACCTGAGTTGAAGTCAGATGCTTAACTGACTGAGCCACCCAGGCGCCCCTGTTAGGAGCATCTTAAACCCACTGTTTGGCTTAGATTTATTGGACAGTGGAGGTAACACAGATGATATAAATTCTGGCCCCAACACACTGTTTCTAGGGCGCCCCCTCTCTTCCCAGGCCAACCCCCTCAGCAGGGTGAACTTCCTGGGATTCTGGGCTCACATGGATGGTTCCCAGTCAATCCCCTGAAGCAGGCTCCAGGCCCTGAGCTGTTAGCACAGAGCCCGATGCGGGCCTCGAACCCACAGACCGTGAGATCATGAAATGAGCTGAGAGTCAAATGCCCAACCGACTGAGCCACCCAGGTGCCCCAGAGCTTCCGTTTTTTAATCCGCAACGGAAGCATCATAACACACATCTGTTCTGGTTGGTACGCGAAATTGACAAAGACAGTGAAAAATATGAATACCCAGCACTGAGTACTTGCAGTGTGCAGTGTGCCTGGTACTTTTCTAAGTCCTTTACCTGTAGTAATCAATGAGTTCATTACAGATGAGAAGCCCAAAGTACAGAGAGGCTGACTCGCCCAGAGTCACAGGCAGTTGGTGGCATTAGGGCTGGATTCTAACTGCGGCCACCATGCACTTGACCACAGCACTCTGTGACTTCTCATTATGGGCAATAAAATATCGACAGCTATCATTCATCAAGCATTTATTCTATGGCAGGCCCTGTGCTAAGAGCTTTGCATGGATTATTGTAATTCCCCCCCGCCCCATCCTACATCCATCTATGTCCTCGCTTCTCTGCCTTGTGGCATGTTACTACTTTCATTTTACAAGTCAGAAAACCATGGCTGGGCAACGCTGGGGGAAGGTCTGGTCGTTGGTAAATCGGGAATTGAATTTGAGCCAGATGTCACGTGGTCTCTTGCAGGAGATCCGGCACAGTGTGTGACACTTAGCGACCGGCCCGCTTCAAGAACCTTCCACATATAAGGCAGCTAGCTCAAGGTCTTGTACTCAGGAGGGGCCTTGTATTCAGTATAGTGTCTGACGTGGCCCTTTTAAAACTTCTTACCATTTATGTTTGAAATTGGCTTGTGTGGGCTGTTTGATAGCACATTGCATGTGTGCGCGTACAGCCAGTGAGCTGGTGGTCAGTGTGCACCTACGGCTGTGGTCCAGCAGCTGCCCGAATCCAGAGCGGGCAGGGCGCATAGAGCAGTTGGCTCTGGACGCGTGGGCACACCCTGGGGCCGTTTGGGGTCCCACAAAGCTCCAAGGATGTGGCTAGACCTGAAGCCGCACCCAGATTAGTGACAGCAGCAACGGATGTGGAGTTGGCATCGGTGGCGGCTGCAGGAGACAGAGAGTCCCAGGCATGGGCAGTGTCAAGACCAGGGGTGCAAGGCAGTCTTACTCAGTGGCTGCGCCATGAGGCAACTGGCAGACACGGCCGCTTCTCAGGCGGTAAACTTTGCCAGTAAATCATTACAAAATCAAAGTGCACATGACCATTGCAATCAAGCACATCAAAGAGTTCTGAGAATTCCACAAAGACTGAGAATTTCTCACTATGAAAGTTGGTGCTGTGTTCCAAAGCCAACAGTCACAGGCTTAGAACTAGAAATTAAGTTTCAAGATTGTTGCACTGGATAGCAGGGCGGGGGTGGGGAGGCGCCTGGGTGGCTTAGTTGGGGAAGTGTCTGACTTCAGCTCAGGTCATTATCTTGCAGTTTGTGAGTTCGAACCTCACATTGGGTTCTCTGCTGTCAGCACAGAGCCCGGTTGGGATCCTCTGTCTGTCTCTCTCTGTCCCTCTCGCGCTCCCTCTCTCTTATTTTCTCTCTCTCTTGAAATAAAATAAGCATTTAAAAAAAAAATGAAATATCTTTGCACTGGATGGAAAAACCATGTTGCAGTTTCATGTGAACAATTATTAGTGAGGAAAACAACTTAAAAATTAATTTGCCCCTTGTAATTGAAGATGGTGACAGAATGCATCGGCAGGCATTCTGAATTATGAACAAATTGTGAAGGACACTTTGGTTCCTCATACAACCTCTACCAGTTACTGGAAATGTCAGAGAAAACCTTAAAATGCCATTGTACACATTTGCACTTAAAATGAAATATAGACCTACGTGCATCTGGATTGTATCAGGAGCTAATGTTTTTAGAAAAATTGTTCCAGGAGGTTTATGAGCTGTAGATATACTAAAAATTGTGTTTGGAAATAATTTTTCAGAAATGTATCCTGATGAAAGCAAAAAAGATGTATTCTAGTATTGTTATAGTCTAATATACTTCTTAAAAAATGTTTAATTAATTAATTAATTTAGAGCACGAGAAGGGGAGGGGCAGAGAGAGACGGAGAGAAAGAATCCCAAGCAGGCTCCGTGCTATCAACACAGAGCCTGACTCGGGGATCAAACTCACGAACCGTGAGATCATGACCTGACCTGGACACTTAATTGACTGAACTACCCATGCACTCATGTCATAGTCTATAATATACTCTTAAAAGCTCCAGCCCCAATTGCATCCACAGAAAGTTCCTTTTCAAAGTTAAAGATATTATTATCTGTAGTCTTTTATTTACCTACAGGAACAGATGTCATTTTCAATTATACTGATTGACAATGATGTTGCTAGAAGTATGGATTTTGATGACTGAAGAAGTGAATTTGCAACAAAGTGAGCCAGGAAAATCTTATAGTTGATAAAATATTATTTATCATACTTTAAAGTATTCATCTCATGAAGTATTATTTATTGTATTATATACCTTCTGAAACAAAGTTTGTTTAATTTGTAAGTTTGTACATGTATCAGAATTATCATTTTCCCCCGTGTTTTGAATAGAGGGCCTGACCTTTTTATTTTGCACTGAGCCTTGCATCTTCTGTTCCAGTTTTACAGGGCTGTTCTCCTCCTTCCTTGGGCCCCCCTTCAATTAAGCAGCTTGAAGCTATTGGGAACATAGCGGCCAAGAGCCTACCTCCTACTCCTGAGCCTGGGGTAATTGCCGGGGACATCTTTTTATTTTAAGAGAGAATTGTGTATTTCCTCACTGTTTTCTTTGATTCGCTTTATATATACATATGTGTGTGCTTTTCTTTTCTTTTTTTCTTATTATTTTTTAAATTTACTATGACGTTGGCTAACATACAGTGTGCTCTTGGCTTCAGGAGTAGATTCCCGTGACTCGTCACTTACATACAACAACCAGTGCGCATCCCAACACGTGCCTTCCTCAATGCCCATTTTCCCCATCCCCCCAAACCCCCACTCCCATCAACCCTCAATATGTTCTCTGTATTGAAGAGTCTCTTATGGTTTGCCTCCCCCTCTGTTTGTATCTAATTTTTCCTTCCCTTCCCCTATGGTCTTCGGTTAAGTTTCTCAAAATCTACATATGAGTGAAATCATATTTCTGTCTTTCTCTGACTGACTTATTTCACTTAGCATAATACTTTTGGTTCCATCCACGTTGTTGCAAATGGCAAGATTTTATTCTTTTTCATTGTTTATTTCATTGTTTCATTGTTTCATTTATTCTTTTTCACTGTTATAAACATTGAGGTACATATGCCCCAGAGAATCAGCACCCTTGTATTCTTTGGATAAATTCCTAGTAGTGCAATTGCTGGGTAGTAGGGTAGTTCTATTTTTAATTTTTAAAAATATCTATTTATTTCTGAAAGAAAGAGCACAAGTGGGGCAGGGGCAAAGAGAGGGAGACAGAGGATCTAAACTGGGCTCTGAGCTGACAGCAGGTAGCCCAATGTGAGGCTCAAGCTCACCAACTGGGAGATCATGATCTGAGCTGAAGTTGGATGCTCAACTGACTGAGCCCCCCGGTGCCCGTATTTTTAATTTTTTTTAGGGACCTCCACACTGTTTTCCAGATTGGCTACACCAATTTGCATTCCCATCAATAGTGCAAGAGGGGTCCCCTTTCTCCACATCCTTGCCAACATCTGTTGTTTCCTAAGTTGTTAATTTTAGCCACCCTGACCCGTGTGAGGTGGTATCTCAATGTAGTTTTGATTTGTATTTCCCTGATGATGAATAATGTTGAGCATCTTTTCATGTTGCTGTCTGGATGTCTTTGAGAATGTGTCTGTTCATGTCTTCCACCCATTTCTTCACTGAATTATTTGTTTTTCAGGTGTTGAGTTTGGTAAGTTCCTTATAGATTTTTGATATTGACCCTTTATCTGATATGTCATTTGCAAATGTCTTCTCCCACTCTGTTGGTTGACTTTTAGTTTTGTTGATTGTTTCCTTTGCAGTGCAGAAGCTTTCTATCTTGATGAGGTCCCAAGAGTTCATTTTTGCTTGTATTTCCCTTGCCTTTAGAGATGTGTCAAGTAAGAAGTTGCTGTGACTGAGGTCAAAAAGGTTGCTGCCTGTTTTCTCCTGTAGGATTTTGATGGTTTCCTGTCTCACATTTAGATTGTTCATCCATGTTGAGTTTATTTTTGTGTAAGGTGTGAGAAATTGGTCCAGCTTCATTCTTCTGCATGTTCCTGTCCAGTTCTCCCAGGGCTACTTGCTGAAGAGACAAATGGATACTTCCATTGGGTACTTTCTTCAATTGGATACTCTTTCCTGCTTTGTTAAAGATTAGCTGGCCATATATTTGTTGGTCCATTTCTGGGTTCTCTATTTTACTCCATTGGTCTATGTGTCTGTTTTTTGTGCCAGTACTGTCATGATGATTACAGCTTTGTAATATAGGCTTGAGTCCAAGTCTCTGATGCCTCCTGCTTTGGTTTTCTTTTTCAACATTACGTTGGTTATTTGGGGTCTTTTGTGGTTCCATACAAATTTTAGTATTGTTTGTTCTAGCTCTGTGAAGAATGCTGGTGTTATTTTGATTGGGATTGCATTGAATGTGTAGATTGCTTTGGGTAGTATCAACATTCTAACAATATTTGTTCTTCCAATCCATGAGGATGTTTTTCCATTTCTTTGCATCTTCTTCAATTTCCTTCATAAGCTTTCTATACTTTTCAGCATACAGTTCTTTTACCTCTTTGATTAGGTTTATTCATAAGTATCTTTTGGTTCTTAGTGCAATTGTAAATGGGACTGATTCCTTGATATCTCTTTCTTTTGCTTCATTATTATTGTATAGAAATGAAACCGATTTCTGTACATTGATTTTGTGTCCTGCAACTTTGCTGAATTCATGTGTCAGTTCTAGAAGTTTTTTGGTGGAGTCTTTTGGGTTTTCCATGTAGAGTATCACGTCATCTGTGAAGAGTGAAAATTGGACTTCTTAACTTTGCTGGTTTGGATGACTTTTATTTCATTTTGTTGTCTGATTGCTGAGGCTAGGACTTCCAACACTATGTTAAATAACAGTGGTGAGAGTGGACATCTCTGTCGTGTATCTGATCTCAGGGAAAAAGCTCTCAATTATTTCCCATTGAGAATGATATTAGTTGTGGGCCTTTATATATTACTTTTGTGTTGTTAAAGTATATTCCTTCTATCCTCATTTTCTTGAGGGTTTTTATTAAGAAATGATGCTGTATTTTGTCAAATGCTTTTTCTGTATCTATTGACAGGATCATATAGTTGTTATCCTTTCTTCCGTTAATGTGATCTATCATATTGATGGATTTGTGAATATTGAACCAGCCTTGTAGCCCAAGTATGAATCATGCTTGATCATGGTGAATAATTCTTTAATATACTGTTGAACTCAATTGACTAGTATCTTGTTGAGAAGTTTTGCATACATGTTTATCTAGGATATTGGCCTATAATTCTCCTTTTTAGTGAGGTCTTTGCGTGGTTTGGGAATCAAGGTAATGCTGGCTTCATAGAATTTGTCTACAAGCTTTACTTCTGTTTCTGTTTTTTTTGGAACAGCTTGAGAATAGGTATTAGCTCTGCTTTAAATGTCCGGTATAATTCTCCTGGGAAGCTATCTGGCCCAGGACTCTTATTTGTTGGGAGATTTTTTGTAAGTGAATCAATTTCTTCACTAGTTATGGGTCTGTTCAAATTTTCAATTTCTTCCGATTTGAGTTTTGGTAGTGTGTGGGTGTCTAGGAATTTGTCCATTTCTTCCAGATTCTCCAGTTTGTTGGCATATAATTTTGCATAGTATTCTCTAATAATTGTTTGTATTTCCGTCATGTTGATTGTGATTTTATCTACTAGGGTCCTCTTTTCTGGCTAGAGACCTCTGGCTAGGGGGGTTATCAATTTTGTTTATTTAAAAAAAAACAGCATTTAGATTCATTGATCTGTTCTATTTTTTTTTTTTTTTAGTTCTATATTGTTTATTTCTGCTCTAATCTTTATTATTTCTTTTCTTCTGCTGGCTTTGGGCTTTCTTTGCTGCTGTCTTTCTACCTCCTTTAGGTGTAAGGTTAGGTTGTATATTTGGGACCTTTCTTGCTTCTTCAAATAGGCCTGGATTCCAAAGTATTTTCCTCTTAGGACTGCCTTTGCTGCATCCTAAAGGGTACTGTCGTGTTTTCCTTTTCATTTGCTTCCATATATTTTTAAATTTCTTCTTTAATTTCCCTGTTGACCCATTCATTCTTTAGTAGGATGCTCTTTAACCTCCATGTATTTGGGGGCTTTCCAAATTTTTTCTGTGGTTGATTTCAAGTTTCATAGTGTTGTGATCTGAAAATATGCATGGTTTGATCTCCATCCTTTTATACTTGTTGAGGACTGTTTTGTGACCGAATATGTGATCTATTTTGGAAAATGTTCTATGTGCACTCAAGAAGAATGTGTATTGTGCTTCTTTTCGATGAAAAGTTCTGAATATATCTGTTACATCCATCTGGTCCAATATGTCATTCAGAGCCATTGTTTCCTTATTGATTTTCTGCCTAGACCATCTGTCTATTGCTGTAAGTGGGATATTAAATTCCCCTACAATTACAGTATTATGATCTATACATTTGTTTATGTTTGTGATTAATTGATTTATATATTTGTGTTTTCACATAAACATTTATAATTGTCATCTCTTCTTGCTGGATAGACCCCTTCATTAGGATACAGTGCCCTTCTTCATCTTTTGTTACTGTCTTTGTTTTAAAATCTAGTTGTCTGATATAAGTATGGCTAGTTCATCTTTCCTTTGACATCCACTGCCATGATAGTTGGTTCACCATCCCCTCACTTTCAATCTGCAGATGTCCTCAGGTCTAAAATGAGTCTCTTGTAGGCAGCATATAGAAGGCTCATTTTTTTTTTTTTTATCCATTCTGATACCCTATGTCTTTTGATTGGGGAATTTAGTCCATTTATATTCAGAGTGATTATTGAAAGATAATGGACTTAGTGGCATTGTATTATCTGTAGGTTTCATGCTTGTGGTGATGTCTCTGGTCCTTTGTAGTCTTTGCTGCTTTCCACTCACAGAGTCCCCCTTAGGTTTCCTTGCAGGGCTGTTTTAGTGGTCATGAGCTCCTTTAGTTTTTGTTTGTCTGGGAAAGCCATTATCTCTCCTTCTATTCTGCATGACAGCTTTGCTGGATAAAGGATTCTTGGCTTTGTGTTTTTCCTATTCAGCACATTGAATATTTCCTGCCACTCCCCTCTGGCCTGCCAAGCTCAGGGGACAGATCTGCTATGATCCTTATGTGTCTACCCTTGCAGGTTAAGGCCTATTTGTCCCTAGCTGCTTTCAGAATTCTTTTCTATGTATTTTGACAGTTATATGTCATGATGTTGACCTGTTTTTGTTGATTTTGAAGGAAGTTCTCTGTGTCTTCTGGGCTCAAATATCTGTTTCCTTCCCCAGATTAGTCAAGTTCTCAGCTATAATTTTTTCAAATAAACCATTTTCCCCTTTCATTCTCTCTTCCTCTTCTGGAACTCCTATGATACAATATTATTTCATTGAATTGAATCACTTATGTCTCTAATTCTCCCCTCATGGTCTAGTAATTACTTTTTCCTCTTTTCTTCAGCTTCATAATTTTTATCTTCTATTTCACCTATTCTCTCCTCTGCCTCTTCCGTCCTCACTGTTCCTGCATCTAGTTTATTTTGCACCTCATTTATAGCATTTATTAATTCGTTGTAACTATTTCTTAGGTCTTTTATCTCTGCGGCAATAAATTCTCTGCTGTCTTCTATGCTTTTTTTAAGTCCAGCTATCAGACTTACGACTATTGTTCTAAATTCTCGTTCAGATATGTTGTTTGTATCTGTTTTGAGCAACTCTCTGGCTGACATTTCTTCCTGGAACTTTTTTTGAGGAGAATTCTTCCGTTTCATCATTTTGGCGAGGATCTGTCTTTTATGTGTTTCAGTAACTTGTTATGCGTCCTGCACCTCCGAGTTCTATTATGTTAAAAAGGGGTCATACACTGTCCAGGGTCTGGCCCTTCAGGAAGTGTTTTTGGAGTGCGTTGTGTGCTTTCTCTTGTGACTCTGGTTGCTTTATCTCCCTGCTTGTAGTGGTGGGTTGTTTGGACCTTCCACCAGGTGTGCTTTGATTTGTTCTTTGAAGTAACCCTGGAAAAAAGGGGGAAAGGGCAGGGGAACCTCATCCTGTACAAAAAGAGAAATGAAAGGGGCAAAAAAAGAAGACCAGGCAGAGAATCAAGGAAACTATAAGCCTTAATTCAAAAAGAGAGAGAGGGGAAAAAAAGAAGGAGATACAGAAAAGTTGTAAAAAGAATAGAGCAAAAATGCCTGATTAAACAAACAACCAGAACAGAGAAAAGAAAGAGAAAAAATATATACATCTAGTAAGAGTTGACCAAAAATCAAGTCAGAAACTATGAGCTTGATTCCAAAGGGAAAAAAAGAAAAAAGAAAAAAAGAAGAGGGTAGAAAGAAAAAGAAGGGAAAAGAGAAGAGAAGAAAAGAATAGAGGATAAAAAGCAAAAAACAAAAATAATAAAACTAAATAGACTAACAAAGGAAACCGCAGGACAGGTGTCTGCTGGTGCCACCACTGGTGGCTGCCCTGGTCTGGAGGAGAGGCCACCTGGTGCGTCAGCGTCAGTATCACTCCGGTAGGTAAGCAGTGACCAGGCCCGGAGGGGCGGGGCTTGGTGTTGGCGGGTCCCGCCCCCACTGGGGGCCGCTGTCCCGCTCCCTGAAGCCCCACCATGCTGGTGATGGGGAGAAAACAGTGAGACCCCAGTCTCTCCTCCCGGGACCGGGGGGTCTCAAACCGCACTGTCCAGGCAGCCCTCACCGTGTAGCACTGACGGTCACCTTGTCCTGCTCCACAGTCTTTGTCGCCTCATAGGTGCGTGGCTGGGATCCAAATCCCGATGTCTTAAAGAATCCTGCACTGCGTGGACCGGATTCTGGGGTAGCACAACTCTGGCCAGCCGACAGAGGGCCTCAGACTGGCCCTGCAGGGTCTTTGGTCCTTGGGGAGGTCATTTACCCTCTTCCCAGAGTACTCAAGGAAGGGGGCTGCCCTCCCAGTGCACCCCTGAGATCGTTACCGCTCCCCGGCCAGGTCCCCTCCTCCAGGTGCGCTCACATGGCAGTGGCCCGGGTTGAAAGTCGCTGAGCTCTGAAACTCCCACCTTCAACTCCCAAGGCTATTTGCAAAGCAGAAACTCTATTTTTCATTCCCCAGCCCTGGGTCTGGAGATGTTTTCTTCTTGTCCAAACACAACACCGCACTTCTACCACCTCTCTTTCTCTTCCGTTTGTCTCTCCACACAAGGGCCCCCTTCCCCCCAGGTCCATGCTGCCCACCGCTTTCCCTTTCCCAGTTTGCACACACGCACGTCTGTCTCGCCAAGCAGCCTGTGTTCCTGGCTGTTCCCAGCGTTCTGACCTCAGCGCAGCTGTGTTTGGGGGAGGAGGGAAATCCCCGTCCCCCTACTTCTCCGCGGTCTTAACTCTTCCCCTGTATTTTTTTCCTTATCATTCATGTGGCCCAACAAAAAGACCCAGCCTTTCCTGGGCTGACCTTCCATCCTGAGTGCACTTGAAGGCATTTTATGTGAGCAGCATCACCTAAGATAATTGGGCTCCACAGGGGGCTAAGTGAAACAGTGTGAATGGACAAGAAAGATAATCGTTATCACATGACTTACAAGAGAAGCACAATAAAAATTCCCCATTTCCGGAGTTTGTCCTCGCCCTGAAAGTCCTTCTGCCCTCTAATATTTTATTATAGTTTTCTTTTTCCACATCATTTCTCAAGAACACCAATGTCCTGGATGATTCTGGCCTCAGCTGGGACTTGCAACCCAAGTGACCCAAAGACCAGTAGAGAACCTGTTTTTTCTCCGTCTTGCCTCTTTGTTCAGCGGCTCTCATTTCTCATTCCAGGAAGTTTCTAATAATCCTTCCAGAAAAAGCATGTTCCACCCGAAGGTATAATTCTTCTAAGAAAAGATATTCTTCATTTTCTTCTTGGTGTTTCCATTTACTCTTCATTGTTTTTGTTCCAAATTCTACAAAGTTACCCCAGACTCTCCTATTTCCTTTTTCTCTTGCTGAGCTCTGTTTGTGAGTTAAAAAGTGCATTCATTAATTTAAAAATATTTATACTTTGCACTTAGGTTTTCAATAAACATTTATTGCAGGAATGAACCGTAAATAGGGGATTTTAAGGATAGGAAGGAATCCAGATAATTTAGGCATTAACATTTGATTTTCAGAAATAGGAAAGTCCATTTTCAGGAGTCAAACCAGGAGTCATTTGATCTAGGAAAACTGTGACTACTAGAAAGTTCTTTCTTATAGTAAGCCAAAATCTGTGTCTATTCCAGTATCAAGGAAAGGAAACACTTACTTTTGAAAATGAACTTTTGTAGGAGAAAGTGCTCTTATTTTGTAAAGCCCATGGAAGATTCTAGACGTCTTTTTCTGAGCCATCAAAAAACTTCTCATATCTCCTCAGCCTTTACATTTTTTTTCAAGCATTTGGTTTAAAAATGGGTAATTTATTATTTACATACTGTTTTCCAAAATTTTTATAATGTTTAACATGAAAATTTTTTTTAATGTTTATTCATTTATTCAGAGAGAGACAGGGACAGAGTGAGAAAGAGGGAGGGGGCAGAGAGAGAGGGAGACACAGAATCCGAAGCAGGCTCCAGGCTCTGAGCTGTCAGCACAGAGCCCAATGCAGAGCTCGAACCCACAGACTGCAAGGTCATGACCTGAGCCAAAGTCAGATGCTTAACCAACTGAGCCAACCAGACGCCCCTAATGTTTAACATTTTTCACTATTCTTTATTTCATTAGGTTAGGAGCACTTTTGTAGGAGGAAGGTAACTTACAATTATAGTATTATGCTGCAAAAATCAGTCTTCATTTCCAAAACTGACAGGCCCAAATGACTCTTCACTTCCCCCAAATGACATGCCCACGAAGTGCTTTAAGCAAGGTGACACCTCACATAGAAAGTGTTATAGGAACCAGGATTTTTTTTAACTTGGTGGAGAAAAAGAATTCTTTAGACATGATCAGTTCAGTTTTGTAGCTTTACTGGGACAGATTTCAAGATTTGGAAGAGTTATGTGGACAGGTATTATATGTTCTGAAAGTTCAAAGTTACTGAAATAGGAAGAAAAAGTGCAATGCCCACTAGGGAGTCTATTTAGGTTCAAGGCAACATTCAGACTCAGAAGACAGCCTTGGGTCTACTCAGAAGTTATGAGAAGGAGCCACAGGAGCCACTGGTCAGGAACAGATGTTCCTCTGTCCCTGCCCAGTGCTGGTTTGATTGGGGGGTAGGCCTTACAGCGTTCAACACCCCTGTCCAGGGAACTTCTCCTCGGATGCAAGTTCAAGTACAAGGAGACACAAAGGGCAAGTGTGGGACCTGCCCAGGCATGAAAGCTTCATGCTCCATAGGGCCCATGACTTCATGGTCGTAGGCTCCATAAACCCAGTTACCAGAATCCCCTAGTTCAAGAAAGCCAAAAGTGTGGCGTCCTTGCCCATCAAGGACTTATAATTCCTTTATAACTCCTCTCGCTCCGATGCAAGTTACCATTTGGAGATTCTTTTTATCATAAGCAGTGCTGCTTAAAAACATATTTGACATTTGACTCTTACCAGGTTATGAGGGGAACAGAGCTAGAAAGTTAACCTAAGAGAAAATTCTCTTGTAGAAAAGCAAAGGTTTTGTTTACCCTCCACCTGTGATACATAATCACAAATGAAAGGTAAGCGAGGAGCAGACTATACAGCTTCTCAATATTATAAATCTAACAGATAAGAAGCTAAGTGAACTTCCAACATTAACCAGGAAATAGGCAAAACCCAACCAAACCAAAGCCTCTGTGTGGCTGACAGCTGCCACAAGAGTCCTGTGTCATATTTAGTGACTATCTTATTCACCACTATTTCTAGTATCATATATGTAGACACACAGGAAATATGTGTTGAATGAGTGTGTAAGCGAATAGGCCCAAGTTAGAAGGATTCATTCTCAGCTGAATGAAGTCCAAGCACACAGAACAGGCCTTCTGATACCTGAGTGAGGAGATGTGGACAATTCGCTTAGAGATAAGTGGGCCTTCAAAAGCCACTGCTGGGTGTCAATCTAGTTAGACAAAATATGTGAATGCTCCTGAAGCATTAAGGAAAGGTTAAGTAATTCTTTGAATACTTGTTTTAAGAAGGCAGAGAGGTATAGGGGTGCCTGAGTGGCTCAGTCAGTCAAATGTCCAACTTCAGATTAGGTCATGATCTTGTGTCGTGAGTTTGAGTCCCGTGTCGGGCTCTGTGCTGACAGCTCAGAGCCTGGAGCCTGCTTTGGTTCTGTGTCTCCCTCTTTCTCTGATCCTCTCCCTCTCATGCTCTGTCTCTCTTTCAAAAAATAAATAACATTAAAAAATTTAAAAAAATAAAACAAGGCAGAGAGGGGTCAAGAGTTTAAAAGATAACTGAAAGATAATTATAAATTGAAAGATAGTTAAAAGATAATTCATTTTCTTGAAAATATTGTGTTTGGGAATGTTTTCTTCCTTTGTTTATTCCAAAATTTTTCTCTAGTTTGTTCATATCAAGTTAAATGGCTTTCTTTGTATAAATGTAGAAATATCATGTCTCTTCTAATAGGATAAATCTTCTTTACCGAATGCCCTCTCTTTGGTTAACAGAATATATACTTTATTTGAAGGTTCATGTTTTGGTTTTAACATAACTCACTAGCTCTTGAACTTGGTAGAGGCAAAGATAGATCGATGTTTAACGATCAGGATTCAAGAACCATTCCAAAGCCAAGAAGGTATTGTTAAGAACGTTGGCCAAATGGCTGGCATAGGTACTGCACATTCAAGTGCGTATAGACTTTCTTAAAAGGGGAATTTATATCATGTATTCAAATACATCAATGTTAAGAATGATTTTTAAAAAAATTTATTCAAAGTTTTTTTAACATTTATTTTTGAGAGACAGAGTGAGACAGAACACAGGCAGGGGAGGGACAGAGAGAGAGGTAGACATAGAATCTGATGCAGACTCCAGGCTCTGAGCTGTCAGCACAGAGCCTGACATGGGGCCCAAGCTCACAAACCCCAAGATCATTACCTGAGCTGAAGTTAGATGCTTAACCAACTGAGCCACCCAGGCGCCCCAATGTTAAGAGTGTCTTATTGACTTAATTATGAAATAATTTTCCTTCTCAAACCAGTAGTATATAGATGTCTAATGTACACCTTTTTCCCCTTATGCAGTAAAGAACTTAAGAATTTTTCAGCACAGTGGGGTGTCTGGGTGGCTCAGTCGGTTAATCGTCTGGCTTGGGCTCAGGTCATGACCTCGCAGTTTGTGGGTTCGAGCCCCGCATCAGGCTCTGTGCTGACAGCCTGGAGACTGTTTCAGATTCTGTGTTTCCTCTCTCTCTCTCTGCCCCTCCCCCTGTTCTCATTCTCTCTCAAGAATAAACATTAAAAAATATTAAAAAACATTTTCAGCACATTTAGATGCAAACAAACATGCTTAGTTACAAGTTTATCCAATAAGCAGATTCAATCCCACTAGGGATGTTGACATCATCATCCAACTCTGGTAGGAATTAATAGGCAACCCAAATAATCTTTGCTTTGTGAGGTAAATAGTATTTTTCTTCATTACAAAACTAATATGTTTCTTTAAATCTGATGTTGAAAAATTGTCAGCCTAAAACACTGATTTACAAGGTCATTATTTCTAATCACTCCTTTTAAAACCGTGTCCTTTATTGTCTATTTAAAAATTAAATTCGGGTCAATTTGCATTAATGGTTTTGTAAATGCATCATATTCACTGAGTTCATTGTAATTAATGGCTGGGACGTCCTCAGTGATAGGAACAATGATAGGAAAAGCTGCATCCGCAGTTTGCATGGCTAGAAAAATCCTCAGTGTGGCAATCATGTGCCGGGAATCCGGTTGGCACTACGGAAAGCCTCAGTAGCTGTTGGGGAAGGGGAATTCTGTAGTGTCGGGCAGAGTTCTAGATAGTCTGTCGTTATTAACACTTTATTTTATTAGCACATTTGAGGCTTCAGCTGTAAGTGTCTCAGGTTTCAGGCTGAATTTATTTGCTTCTGTCTCCCTCTGAAAGAAGCCACACATATACCCACTCTCAGGTACTCAGCAATGCTAGTCTTCATGTTTGGAGCCATCATTCTGGAGAAACAAAGACAAAACAATGTATCATAATCCTTGAAGAGGAGTCAAAAGAAGTCTTTGCAAAGATTGCTTTTTTAAAATTAATTTTTTAATTTTTAATTTATTTTTGGGAGAGCGCAAGCGAGGGAGGGGCGGGGGTGGGGGGGACAGAGCACCCGAAGCAGGCTCTGCCCTGATGGCATGTCAGCACAGAGCCCCACGTGGGGCTCCAACTCGCAAACCGCAAGATCATGACCTGAGCCAAGGTCGGACGTTCAACCGGCTGAGGCACCCAGATGTACCAAAAGGTACATCTTATTACTTACACAAAATTGTATGTCAAGTATATTTTAATCAAGCTGGGAAAAAAATTAATCTACTCATTATTGCTTCTTTCCTTCCCTACCATTTGGAGGATTATTAATCTTTCTTTTCTTGGAGACTTCGATTTCAGCTTTTATGTACATAAGCGCTCCAAGTTTACAAAGCCAGCATTTAACATCACTGCCTTTTTTGCTACCAGGCAATCCTCTCTTGGCAGGTCACATTTGTTCTGTGACCTTGACAATATAGCTTTAGTCTTCCCCATCCTGGAGAGGCTAGCATTATATTATATATATATATATATATATATATATATATATATATATATAACATTATATTCCGGTATCAGAAAACATTTCTTAGCAAATGTGAAAGTCTTACTTCTGCTTTCATCATTTAAAACTCTTCCTCCCATTCAAGGCTGTTATCACAGACCAGAATACTTTCTTATCTGTTTTACTTGGTTATCTACTTATCTGTCAAGAAGATAAGAGAGGAAGTGATTAAATAAGTTATAGTTCATTCATACTAGTAACAGTACGTAGCCAACACAAATCATGCCTTTGAACAATATTTAGCAGCATAAGAAAAGTCTCTTAATGTATAAAAATGTTAAAAGTATCTACTTCTATACCAGTACACATTTATCAGAAGGACTAAAATTTAAAAGGCTGCCAATACCTATGTTGACAGAGTTGGGGAGCAATTGGAATATAGCATGGGAATGTACATGATATAATAACTTTGGGAAGGTCCTGGTTGTTTCTTACCCTATGACCTAATAATTCCCTTCTGAGGTATTGATCTGAGAGAAATAAAAACATATATCCACAAATATGCTTGGTAAAAAAGAAATATATATGTATATACACTTTATATAAAGTCTCTTTACTCCTTTAGATGGAGTTTTTAAATACGTTTGTTAGCTTTCATAATTCTGTCATGAATTGCTTCTTCTTATTTTTTGTATCTCTTTATATACTAAGGCTGATAATTCTATGTTCTATATATTAAAAATATTTCCTCCAATTTGTTATTTCATTTTATTTTTAACATATTATGTATTTAGTACAGTATTTAAGAGTATAGACTATATATTCATTAAAATTTTTTTAATTTTTATTTTTTTTAGTTTTAAAGAGAGGGAAAGAGTGTACATGGGGGAAGGGGCAGAGGGAGAGGGAGAGAATCGTAAACAGGCTCCACATTCAGTGTGGAGCCCATGGCAAGGCTCAATCCCACGACCCTGGGATCATGACATGTGCTGAAATCAAGAGTCCAGTGCTCAACTGACTGAGCCACCCAGGCGTCTGCAGACCATATATTCAGAACGCCTGGGTGAGAATCTGGAATCCAGCTCTTATAAGGTATATGGCTTTGAGTGAATTACTGAATTGCTCCATGCCTCAGTTCACTCACCCATAAAAGCGAGGTGATACTAGTACTTACTCCTTAGAATTAAATGGGATGACACTTGGAAAGTGCTCGGCCCAATCTCTGGGAAGTCATGACTACTCAATAATTATGAGAAATATATTGTCAGGGCACCTGAGTGGCTCAGTCTGACTCTTGATTTTGGCCCAGAACAGGATCTCACCGTTTGTGAGTTCTAGCCTTGCATTGGGCTCCGTGCTGACAGCACAGAGCCTGCTTGGGATTCTCTCTCTCCCTCTGTCTGCCCCTCCCCTGTGCATGCTCTCTCTCTCTCTCTCTCTCTCTCAAAATAAATAAAGAAAACTTAAAAAAAAAGAAAAATATTGTCATTTTGTTGTATTTATGTTACTGATTAGTCAAAAGAGGGTGCAAAAATGGGCCATAAAATTCACTCTCTGACCTACTTGGGCACACACTGAGTTTGGAAATCCCAGGTGGGTGGGAGGAGTGGTGTGTATTTCCAGATGGCTGGAAAAGACAGCCTGTCGTAGTGTCCGTCTGAGTCCTAAGTCTCTGCCAAAGATGAGCCAAGCACATGTTACCACCAATGTCCTTGATGAAGAAGAGTTCAGACAGGCTGTGTGGCGAGACCTGGAGAGGCGGACGAATCTGCAAGTCCTTTGACTCTGTGCTGGCAGGTCTTCAGGTTTAATTGCTTTGCATGTTTCATGGTAAAAGATGTCGACCCTGAGTGGAGAGGCAGTCAGCCAAGATCTGGAAACGATTGTGATGGTTAAAAGAGAGAAGTGGATGAACAATAATACAATAAATGCTCTAAGCGATTGGCCTCCTGAGTCAAAGACGTGGATACAGAGATATTAAGTCAAAGGCACAGCAGTTCCGTAAATGAGGGAATTAGCACAACTCAGATCGTAGAAAAGTATAAATAAACTTGCACTGTGTAAATATCTATGCACAGAAATGTATATGTTTATATATATAGAGAGAAATTTCACTATAAATTTTACTGATAATAAACGTGTATTGTATGTGATTTATCAAATATTATAAATTCCCTATAGTCAATTGCTTCTCCTAAAATACTTTTATTGCTTTTTTCCCCCATATTATTGTATCACATATAATATTCTGCTCTATGGCTATGCAACATTTGGCTATCCACTCATTAGTTTATAAATATTGGATTGTTTTCACTGTTTTAGCTATCATGAATAATGCTGTATGAACATTTGTATACAGTGGTTTTCGTGGAGATTTATGTTGTCATTTCTCCTGGGTATACACCTAACGGTAAGATTGCTGGGCCATGTGGCAACTCCAATTTTAACATTTTGAGGAACTGTCAAACTATTTTACAAAGCAGCAGCACCAATTTACAATCCCACTAGCAATGTGTGAGGGTTCTAATTTTTCCATATCTTCACCAACTTTGTTATTGTCTGCATTGTTGATTATAGCCATCCTCGTTGATGTCAAGGGTTATCTCATTTTTAATTGGAGTCAATTAATATATAACGTTATATTAGTTTCAGGTGTACAATATAGTGACTCCACAATTCTATACATTTCTTAGTGCTCACCAAGATATATGTCCTCTTAACCCCTTTTGGCTATTTCACCTGTATCCCTCCTTCCTCCTTTCAGACAACCAGCGGTTTGTTCTCTATATTTAAGAGCCCCATTTTTTATTTGTCTCTTTTTCCCTTGGCTCATTTGTTTTGTTTGTTAAATTTCACATATGAGTGAAGGCATGTGATATTTACCTTTTTCTGACTTATTTCACTTAGCATTAAACATGAATTCAAAAATATATGTGCACACCTATGTTTCTTACAGCATTATTTACAATAGCCAAGATATGGAGGCAACTCAGATGTCTACCCATTCATAGCTTCATTTTTCTTAAGTTTATATTATTTTGAGAGAGAAAGACAGGGAGAGCATGTGTGCACCAGCGCACAAGCTGGGAGGGGCAGAAAAAGAGGGAGAGAAAGAATCTCAAGCAGGCATTGCACTGTCAGCGCAGAGCCTTATGTGGGGCTTGAACCCATGAACCATGAGATCATGACCTAAGCCAAAAGCAAGAGTTGGATGCTTAACCAACTGAGCCACCCAGGCATCCCTAATAATAACTTTATTGAGATATAATTCATATCATAAAATTCAGTCTTTCAAAATGTAAAATTTAGTGATTTTTTTGTGTATTCAGGAAGTCACTCATCACTACCTTATTCCTGAATAAGAAATTTCTCTGAAGAAACTTTGTACATATTAGCAACCAGCCTCCATTTATCCTTCCTCCAATCCCTGGTAACCAATGATTTACTTTCTGTCTCTCTATATTTGCCTATCCTGGACATTTTATGTAAATGGAATAATATCACACATGCCTTTTGTGTTTAGTTTTTTCTAAGTAGTTTATGTCTTCAAGGTTCATACATATGGTAGCATGGATCAGTACTCCTTTCCTTTTTATGACTGAATAATATTTCATTGTATGAATATACCACATTTCTTTATTCATCAGTTGATGGAAATTCACCAGTTGAGTTGTTCTCACTTTTTTTTTTTTTTGATATTCTGAATAATGCTGCTCTGAACTTTTGTATACAAGTTTTTGTGTGGAAGATGGTTTCATTTCTCTTGGATATAGATCTAGGGATAAAAATACGGCAACTCTATATTTTTAATAAAATGTCAAACTGTCTTCCAACGTGGCTGCACCTTATGATCTCACCAACAGTGTATGAGGGTTCCAATTTCTCCACATCCTCGTCAGCACTTCTCTGTGTATTTGAGTATAGCCATTCTAGTGGGTATAAAGTTGTTTTTCATTGTGGCTTTGATTTGCATTTCTCTAATGCAAATATTCTTTTTTTTTTTAACATTTTTTTTAATGTTTTATTTATTTCTAGGAGAGAGAGAGAGAGACAGCATGAGCAGGGGGAGAGTCAGAGAGAGAGGGAGTCACAGACTCTGAAACAGGCTCCAGGCTCTGAGCTGGCAGTCAGCACAGAGCCCGACGCGGGGCTCGAACCCACGAACCGCGAGATCATGACCCAAGCGAAAGTCGGACGCTTAACCGACTAAGCCACCCAGGCGCCCCTCTAATGCAAATATTCTTATGTGCATATTGATCATTCATACATCTTCTTTAAAACAGTGTCTGCTCAGACCTTTGGCCAATTTTTAAATTGCATTATTTATCTTCTTATTGTTAAGTTGTAAAGACTTCTTTATATATTATGGATACAAGTCCCTTATTGTTGTATTTTTGCTTTCTTCATATGCTTTGAAGTACAAAGTTTTAAATATTGAACAAGTCAAATTTATTTAATTTCTACTGTTGCTTATATTTTGGGGTCATAGCTAATAAACCCTTGTCTTATCCAAGGTCAGAAGTATTTACATCATTTCTTCTAAGAATTTTAAGGCTTTATATTTTTCATTTAGGCCCCTTTTGATTCATTTTGAGATAATTTTTGTATATGGTGGGAGGTAGGGTCCAGCTTTATTCTTCTGCTTATGGCTGGTCCAGTTGCCCCAGCACCATATGTTGAAAAGACTATTATTTCCTCATTAAATTGTCTTGGAATACCTACTGAACATCACCTGAAGATAATTTTAAGGGTTTACTTCTGGACTCTCAATTCTGTTCCAGTGATCTCTATGTCTAGTCTTTGCCAAGATCACACTGTCTTGATTAGTGTAGCTTTGTTGTAAGTTTTGATATTAGGAAGTGTGATTCACTACAACTTTATTCTTTTTCAAGGTCGTTTTGGTTTTCTGGATCCATGGAATTTCCATATAAATTTTATAATTAGCTCACCAATACATGTAAAAAACACAACTGGGATTCTAATAGGAATATCATTGAATCTGTAGATCAGTTTGGAGGGTATTGGCATCTTAACAATAGTATGTCTTCCAATCCATGAACATGGAATGTCTTTCCATTTATTTAAAGTCTTTTAAAATCTTTTTCGGGGCGCCTGGGTGGCTTAGTCGGTTGAGCGTCCGACTTTCGCTTAGGTCATGATCTCGCGGTTCGTGGGTTCGAGCCCCGCGTCGGGCTCTGTGCTGACTGCCAGCTCAGAACCTGGAGCCTGTTTCAGAGTCTGTGACTCCCTCTCTCTCTGACCCTCCCCTGCTCACGCTGTCTCTCTCTCTCTCCTAGAAAGAAATAAAACATTAAAAAAATTCTTTTTCAAACATGTTTTATAACTTTCAGGGTATGTTTTGCCCTTCTCTTGTTAAATTTATTCCTGAATGTATTATATTTTTTATTATTTCTGATGCTATTGTAAGTGGAATTGTTTAATTCAGGGCTTGTCATTACAAGTGTATAGAAACCTAATAATTTTTTGTATGTTGATCTTGTATTTTGATCCTATAACCTTGCTTAATTTGTTTCCTAACTCTAATAATTTGTACATGTGTATATATATTCTTTATGGTTTTCCATATATACAAGGTCATGTTATCTGAGAGTAAAGATAAGTTTACTTCTTCCTTGCCAATCTGAATACCTTTGTTTCATATTTTTGCATAATTGTCCTGTTGAACAGAAATTGAATCAGAGCAGTGCAGTGGACATCCTTTTCTTTGTCTTGATCTTTGGGTAAATGCATTCAACCTTTGACTATTAAAGGAAAAGTTAGCCGTAGGTTTTTCATAGATGCTGCTTATTAGAAGTTCCCTTCTATTCCTAGTTCTTTGGTTTTTTTTTTTTATTGTGAAAGAATGTTAGATTTTGTCATATGCTTTTGCTGTCTATTGAGATGATTATGGGGCATTTATTTGTCCTTGCTAGTATTTTATTGAGAATTTTTGTGTTTAGATTCATAACAAGGATTGATCTTCAGTTTTATTTTCTTGTGGTGTCTTTGTCTGGTTTTGGTGTCAGGATAATCTAGGCTCATAAAGTGAGTTGGGAAGTGTTCAGTTCTCTTTTATTTTTTGGAGGAGTTTTTTTGAAAGATGGATATTAAGTACTCTTTAAATATTTAATAGAACTCAGGGCACCTGGATGGCTCAATCTGTTATGCATCTGATTCTTGCATTCAGCATGATTCTAGGGTCATGGGATCGATCCCCACATCAGGCTCTGCACTGTGTGTGGAGCCTGCTTAAGATTCTCTTTCTCTCTCTCTCTCTAAAAATATTTAGTAGGACTTAGCAGTGAAACCATCTGGGCCTGGGATTTTCCTTGAGGGAAGTTTTTTAGATCACTCACTAATTAAATATGTTATTTCAGTCTATTTAGTTATCTTATTTCCTCTTAAGTTTTGTTAGTTTATGTGTTTAAGAATTTGTCTATTTCATCTAAGTTATCTAAATTGTTGATATGTGTTTGTTCATAATATTTTCTTATTATCCTTCATCTTTCTGTCTATAGTAATGTTTCTTCTCTTATTCCCGATTTTAGTACTTTGAGTCCTCTCTCTTTTTCTTGGTCAGTCTAGCTTTTATTTTGTTGATCTTTTTAAATAACCAACTTTTGATTTCATGGATTTTTTTTTCCTAATCTCTATTTCACTTATTTCTGCTACAGTTTTAATCATTTCTGCTTGCTTTGAATTTAATATGCTCTTATTTTTTATAGTTTCTTAGGGTGAAAGATTATTCATTTAAGATTTTTCTTCTTTTTTTAAAATTTAGTCATTTACAGCTATTTCCCTTAAGTCAACTTATAGTGTTTTGGTGTTTCATGCCCTTTTAATCATAAGAGATTCCTTTAATGATTTTTAAACTATATATTAAACATATATTTAATGTTTATTTATTTATTTTGAGAGAGAGAGAAAGAGCACAAGTGTGAGTCAGGGAAAGGGGCAGATTGAGAGGGGAAGAGAGGGAATCCCATGCAGGCTCTGTGCTCTTTGCCCAGAGCTCCAGTGCAGGACTTGAACTTACTAACCATGAGATCATGACCTGAGCTGAAATCAAGAGTCAGACGCTTAATCGACTGAACCACCCAGGCGCCCCTGAGTCATTTTCTTCAAGGTTTTTCTGGGACAAACAATGTCTTAAGCTAACAGATTTATGCTACTTTAATTCCAGTGAAATACACAAATTTATTCCTATATGGCTATACTATCTCTTCCATTTTTGTGCTATTATCATTACACATGTTATGTCTGTATATGTTATAAACCCCAAAATACATTGTTGCAATTATTACCTTATAAATTTTATGTTTTAAAGAACGTGGAAGAAGAAAGGAGAACAAGTATATGTTTATAGATTTTGCTACATCAGTCCTCTCTTTTTTAGTTCTCTTCATTCCTTCCTGTAGGCTTGAGTTACTATCTGGTGTCATTTTCTCACACACCTCCTTTGTGCTCTTATTGTTAAAAAAAATCACATTTCTATGTCATATAAGATCAACAATACTATTATGTCCATGTTTATACATTTCTTTTAGAATCTGTTAAGGGAAGAAATACGCATTTATGCTCTCTTTTAAAAATTGCCTATTTTATGGGCACCTGGGTGGCTCAATTGGTTAAGCATCTGACTTCTGCTCAGGCCATGATCTCACCATTCATGAGCTCAAGTTCCACATTGGGTGAACTTGTGCCCTACTTCAGGTGAGCTCGTGCCCTGCTTTGGGTGAACTCACGCTTTTTCCTCTCTTTCTTTCCCTCCCTCTCTCTCTGCCCCTCACTCACTTTGACCTTCTCTCTCTTAAAAAAATTGCCTACTTTATTACCTTTATTGGCACTCATTTTTTTTTTCAGGTGGATTCAAATTATACTCTAGTGTCAATTACTTTCAGCCTGAAGAGCTTTAGCATTTCTTATAAGGTGGGGAGCTAGTAACAAAGTTTTTCAGTTTTTGTTTTGCCTTAATTTTGAGTTCAGTTGTACTTTCTTTTGCCTTCATTTTTTTGAAAGATAGTTGTGTTTGGTATAAAATTTTTTTTGTAAGTTGTTTATATTACGTATGGTCTTCTTTTATAAAAATTTTTTTATTATTTATTTTTGAGAGGAAGAGACAGAGCACAGGTGGGGAAGGGGCAGAGAGAGAGGGAGACGCAGAATCCGAAGCAGGATCCAGGCTCTGAGCTGATAGCACAGAGCCTATCGGGGCTCAAACCCACGAACCGCGAGATCATGAACTGAACTGAAGTCTGACGCTTAACCGACCGAGCCACACAAGTGCCCCTAAAATTCTTGATTGACAGTTATTTTCCTTTTAGCACTTAAAATATGTTATCCTACTTCTTCTGGCCTTCATTATTTCTATTGAGAAATCAGCTGTTAATTGATTTTTGTAGAGCTTATGCATGCATGTATACGTACGTGATGTCATTATTTTCCTCTTGTGCATTGTACATGATGAGTCATTCTTTCCTCTTTCGTTTTCTTCTTTCAACATTTTGAGTATATGATGTATCTGGGTGTGTAACCCCTGTGATTATCCTACTTGGAGTTCATTTAGCTTCTTGAATATGTACTGTTTTTCATTAAATTTGCCAAATTTTCAGCCATTATTTCTTTGAATATTTTTTCTTGATTCTTCTATTTCTTCCTACTGTCCTCATATGTAGGCTGATGTGATCAATGGCATCTCACACTTCTCTGAAACCTTGTTCATTTTTCTCCATTTTATTTTCCTTCTTTTCTTCTGATTACATATTCTTTATCCATCTGTCTTCAAGTTCACCGATTCTTTGTACACCAACTTAAATCTACTCTTGAGCTGCTCTAGTGACTCTTTATTTTCACTAAGTTTTCTTTTCCACTCCCAAATTTACATTGTTTTTCTCCACTCCCAAATTTGCATGTTTTTAAAAAATTTCTATTTATTTTTTGATAAAATTTGTCATCATACCTTTTTTCTATTTTTAAAAAATGTATTTCTTTAGTTCTTTGAATGTATTTATAATAGCTGCTTTGAAGTTTTTCTGCTAAGTTCAACATTTGCATCCCTTTCAAGACAATTTCCATTGCCTACGTTTTTTCCTATGTATGGTCACACTTTATTGTGTCTTTGCGTATCTTATACTGTTGTGTTAGGAAGTGGACATTTTAGGTGATGTCTCGCACTTCTCCTACATTGGGTGTGTTCTTATGGTTGTTTGTTCATTTACTTAGTGACTTGGCTGGACTAGGTCAGTGAAGTCTGTTTCTCCCACAATGTGTCACTAATGCCATTCCTTCAAAGATACCACCTTTGGCATGCATATAGTCTTCTTGGCTGTCAAGAATAATTATGATTTAGCCAGGCAACTACAACTTGTTCCTGATTGATTTTTCTACAACTTGTTGCCCGTTGACTTTTTTTTCTGACAGTGCTCTGATCTATAGTCTTATCCAATTGAAGTTAAGTCCCAAAGCAGAACGCAGAGATACCAATCTTTAAGGCTAAATTTGACCTTCACTATGCAGAGCCTCTGTGTTCTGAAGCATGAGTTGGGCGTGATGAGTAATTAACTCTCCGCTGACAGCCACACCTGAATTGAGTAGGGTATGAGGGTTGGGGAGTGGCAGGAAGTAGGTCTGCCACCCAGCTGCTGCTGCCACCCTGTGTGGATCTTCCACAACCTAGAGCTTGGAAGGTTGGGATCTATAAATATTTACTGTCCAGTGAGTCTATCTAAAACCAATCTTTGTCTTAAGAAGATGGAAGAGATGGGACCCGCCACTTAACTGCTAAAATACTGGTATGGATCTCCAACAACAAAGAGTTGATCTAGAAAGAATTGCTTTCTTCACTAACAGCCTTTATCCCATTCTTTCCCACCTCATGGGGTTTGGGGGTGGAGGAACGATGTCTGGGTGAGTCTGTCCACTCAATACAGGTCTTCCACAGAAAATGGGATCATCTGATGTTCACTTGCAGCCAGACTGCCCACAATGGCAATTCCATCCCAGAGATCTGGGGGACATAACTGACCTGGTTGCCGAGCGCACTGGAAGAGTTACTCTATAAGGCAGAGCCGTGGGTGGATGCGTGTAGTCCCTACCCTCAAGGCCATGGCCTTCCTGTGTTCTTACTGACTTTACATGGATTTTATTGAATAAATACTTTTCAGTTCGCTGCATGCCCTTTGATCTAGTTCCAAAGATTTGGAATGATTGTCTTTGTTAATTTTGACCAGCTTAATACAGAGCTCTTTGTGAGGTACTTTTCCCCTCAGTACTCTGTCAACTCTTCACTACCCATTTTGGCACTTTTTATTTAATTTTAAAGTTTCACTAGAGTTTGTTTTTTATTCTTTATTTTTATTTAGAAAATTTTTAAAAATATGTACTTGTTTTTGAGAGAGAGACAGAGTGTGAGCAGGGGAGGAACAGAAAGAGGGAGATGCAGAATCTGAGGCAGGCTCTAGGCTGTCAGCAGAGTCCCACACTGGGCTCAAACTCACAAACCACAAGATGATGACCTGAGCTGAAATCAGGTGCTTAACTGACTGAGCCACCCAGGTGCTTTGGTCTTAATAGACTCTAAATAGCCTCACTGCTTTTTAGTCAGCTTTTCTGTTAGCTGTGACTCTTTCCCACAATATGGCTGATTAATATCATTTGGATCAAGTCAATCCTCTTTTTAGCAATTGTAATAACTGTGCTTGCCCTAAATCATGTTTATACTTCCATTATACTCTGATTAGCTCCTTTGTGTAAAAGCCCTCATATTTCATTTGCAGCCTCATTTGGACCATTCTACCAAATCTAACCTTTATGTCAAAATACCACCTCCTAACACTTCCCCATATATATTAATCAATCTTGTCAAATATTTTATCTTATTGGATATTTTTTTTACCTTGTGTTATTTTTAGGAAAGAAATTATCTTCTCAACATTACAGTACTGTTTTAATAACTTCTCACTACCAATTTTTCCTGTTCTATTGTAATATTCAGATTACCAATTTAGCTATATGTTTTCACCATACCATTAACTTGCTAACCATATTATTATCTTGAAATTGAGTAACTTCATTAATTTAATGCATATGGAATTATCTTTATTAAATTAGACAATCTAATTATTTCGTTTGTTTGACTATCCATATTTCAAAACTTCAAAATAAAGAGATGATAACTGACATATATTAGATTATCTTAAGAGCAAAGATTATAATTAAGAGTTCACATACCTGGCTGTACCACAATCGAACATTCCAGTTTTGATGAATTGTGAACAGATGATGGTTTTAATTTTACCTTTTTTTTGTATTCTTAATTCAAAGAAGAGAACTCTGTGAAGGCTGTAAATTCGCTTGCACAATCATCTGAAACAAAGGGAAAAGCTGTTCATGATAGAATTCAAGAAGTTAATTCTTGGAATTATTTTAAAAATGGAAACTCCCTTTCCTTTCTCTGGCTTATCCTTGGGGACCAAGCGTCACTGTTAAAGTCATTTTTGTGGCCACTCGGCTTCTAAATCTTCACACTATTTACCCAACAACAAGATTAAAATTATTTCAATTTTTCTTAACCCAAGACTACTAATGAGCTAATGAGACACAGTCTTCTTTTTGTTTTTTAGGTTTTTATTTTTCATTTTATTTTTAAAGAAGGGAATATCTCCCCTTATCACTGCCATTTTAAATAAGAATGCCTGCATTATAAAAAGAGCCACATGTACCAGGGATTTTCCCTTGGTGGAGGAAGAGTTCTTTGTACCTTGGAAGAGTCACAACTTCAGGGTGCCAGGAACTGGGAATACAAAGACATACAGTGAAGTAACGTATTCATCTGATAGTTCATTTATATCAACTACTCTTGCTGCAGTTGAAATACAGAGCAACCGACCACGGTTTGATTTAATCATGGCAGGAAGGAAGACCTTACAAGTCTGGAGGATATAAACACACTGTGTTAATATTTCATTCACCTCTCGTTTTATTTGCTCAATAAGTGTTGATAAATTTACAGTTTCATGTAATCACTATGTACTTAACACGGTGTAGCAGACAAAATGGTGATGAGAACCATGTAGTCTCAAGAATCTTAAAATTTATTATGTGTTAAACGATAAGAGATACTATTTGACTGATTTTTTTCTTTTAAGCAAGCAATACTGTGGGAGCCCGACAGTGACCACAAGAAAGCGTGGTTAGGGACGCGGGGATGTGCCTGCACACGGGGCTCCCTGCCTGGGCAGATCATGCCTGCAAACAGGATGCTCTGCCAGGAGGCCTGCACACAATATCCAAGGTAATGGTCCGCTCACACACGAGGGAACATGCCCTCCTTAGAAGTAAGGAGAAGGCTGGAATTGTGAGCAGGCCTCTTAGTAAACATGTTGTGGTCGCTTCCTCCCTTTGCTCCCACCTGTCCTTGAAATGTGTTTGGCTACTTGCCCTCAATTGGTAAAGGAATGCATCTTGTAGGTTTCAGTTTGTATCCAGTTACCGGGGTATAAAATAAACCGCAAGAGGGGCTTGCGGAGAATTGTTCCTCCGGCCAGAGTTGTGTCTGTGTCTGTCTTTTGTGTGTGTCTTGTCCTCTGTGTCATTTCGTCCGCAACATCTGGCGCCCAAACGCGGGGCAGAGGGCGAACGAAACCGAAAGGGTGAGTACCCCTCGGGGATTGTAGGTCCAAGGCAGGGGAACTTTCGGGAAAATTATGGGGAATTCCCCATCAGCAAAGGCACAATACATGGAGCTAGTCAAAGGACTTCTCCACTCCATTGGGGTGAAGGTATCTAGTCACCGTGTATCTGAGTTATTTCGCCTTGTGGAGCAGCATTGTTATGGGTTTAAGTGCCAACCCAAAGTACAATTAAACTTAAAGGAATGGAAATTAATACAGAAGGAATTACGGCAACAGCATCAGAAGGGTAACATAATCCCTTTGAAATTGTGGACTCTATGTAGTGCTATCACTCAAGCACTTGCATTGCATTCTGCAATTAAGGAGTTGGTGGGAAGAGGAAGCCCGAAAGCAGGCTCAAATTAATGAGGGACAGAACCCTCCTGGTCCCCTGGAGGATAAATTGATGGGAGAGAGATAATTTCGAGCCTTGAGAGATCAGGCTCAATTTTCCGACCAGGATTTACAGCAGGTGCGCCAGGTATTTCTTAGGGCTTGGCGCCGTGTTGTACCTACTGGCCACGGTCAGCCTTCTTTTACAAAAAACTTTACAAGGACCCAATGAACCCTATACTGATTTTCTTGCTAGATTGCGGGTGGCTGTTGAGTGGGATGTTGGACGTGATGAAATCTCAGAGATACTTTTGCAGACACTTGCTTTTGAAAATGCAAACCCGGAATGTAAACGTGTTTTGGGTCCTTTAAAAGGGCAGGGAGCTTCCATAGCTGAATATGTTAGAGCTTGTTCGGGAGTGGGCGGAACTGAACATAATGCTGCTGTTTTTGCTACTGCTCAGGCTCAGGCTATGAAGCCCTCCAAGGGCGGAAATTGTTAAAACAATGCCGGGGACTCAATTGGCTACGCCTCCCACTCCTCAAGTAACCCCTTTGTTTTCCAACAACCCTTAGAGATGACTGCTACATCAGGAATAGCTAAACCTTTAATGGTGTCAGATTTACTCTCTGCAACTTCAGAGAGTGTGGCTGCTGATTTACCTCTCGCTGAAAATGTTCTTTTGTCTCCGGGAGGTGGCATTTATAAATTAAGAACAAACATTTTTGGCCCATTGCCTAAAGGCAACTTTGGATTAATATTGGGCCGCAGCAGCGCAGCTTTAAGAGGCCTAACCATAATTCCTGGAGTTATAGACTCTGATTTTGTTGGAGAAATTTTAATTATGGTTTCTACTTCTATTCCACTTTAACTGTTGGCTGGAGAACGTATAGCACAAATACTTATCTTATCTCTTCCATGGGGGCTTCTGTAACCATTCCGTCGGAAAACTAGTGGCCACTGCTCAAGTTCCTTGAGCACTCCCATTTTTGTTATTAAGAAAAAATTAGGTAAATCAACTTATCATCTGGATCCTTAAATGCACATGTGCTTCTGTCTGGGGGATTAAATGAAAAGCTGGACGCAGCTATTTCCCTCCCCCAGGGCACACCGAAACGTCGGTTGGCCCTTCAGCAAACTCATAAACCTGCTTTGTGGCCACTTCTGTATCTGTTTTGTCCTGTTTGTCATTGTCATTGTTAGTCTTATCTGTAGAATTTCTGTGACAGGGAATATAGTAACCTCTAGTATATATATAGATGTGAATATGCAGTTCGGTCTGGCTTGCCTGCCACGGGTGGGCACCCTTAAGGTCCCAAAAAGCCTATGGAGTCTGACTGTGCCTGTCTGCGATTTTGTGGTAAACGGCATACAGTCTATGGTGGCATCGGAATAGTTTCCAAAGCTGAGACCACTATAGCTAAGCATCCCTTAAGTTCTTCTGGGACACGACCAAACTGACATCTGACTGGTCTCCTCATTAGAGAGGGCACCCAAACCCTTTGTCTGTCTTTGTGACATTGCCTCACTAAAAGAGTGCCCAACCAATATCCGGAAAAACCTCATAAAGGGAACCTTACTGGTCTGGCTGAAATAAATTTAGACTGAAGGGGATGTTAACTCTCTCCTGTTCTCTATTCCTCTTTCTAGTAAATGTTGAGGGCTTCTCACTCATTCTTTTCCCAGATTGATGGCTATAATTGAAGCCAACTGTGGCTGGTTTACCTCGGGACGGGGACTTTAAGGAATATTCCTAAGCAGCTGCCGAAACTCCTTTTGTTTCGGGGAAGTTCCTTGTCTTCTCCAGACTGATGTGGACTGCCTAACAAGCCTTAAGTTTTCTCCTCTGTCTAAGCTCACAAAATTTAAAACTAATTCTCTTTCTCTGCCTCCTGCTGTCAACTTGCCTCTTCTGCCTTCCCCATTCATTTTGCTCTGTGCAGCCTGCTGAGCTGTGGGCTATTTACTTAGTTTTGCAAGACTTTCCTCAACTCCCTGTTAACATTGTTTCGGATTCTCGGTATGCTGTTCTGTCTTGTTTGCAGCTTCCTCAGGTTTCACTGCCTCTAACTCTTAAGACAGATATTGACAAATTATTTTATCAGGTACAACGATCACTTCTGCGGCGTTCAGAATTAATTTTCTTTACCCATATCCGTGCACGTTCCGCCCTTCCTGGACCCTTGTCATTCGGAAATGCTGTAATTGATGCATTACTTTATCCTATAGAAGCAGCAAAACAAGAGCATCGTCTGCAACATACTAACTCTAAAGGATTAAAAAAAAAATCTTATTGTTCTCTCTTGTTCTATTTGTGCACCTTTTACCTTACCATTTACCCCACCAGGTGTCAACATAAGAGGATTGCAAGCAAATCAGGTATGGCAAATGGATGTAATTTTTATTTCATCCTTTGGACAACAAAAATGCGTCCATCATACTATAGATACATGCACACATTTCCAGTGGGCTACTGCATTACATTCTGAAAAGGCTGATGCTGTTATTACTCATTTATTATCTTGTTTTGCAGTTATGGGGGTCCCAATTGAATTGAAAACTGATAATGCACCCGCCTGCCAATCTGCAAAATTAGCTCATTTTTTATCCCAATATCACGTAATTCATACTTTTGGCATCCCTTATAATAGTCAAGGACAAGCTATTATTGAAAGGGCTAATCGTACTTTATGTGAGTATGTTGAAAAAATAAAAAAGGGGGAACAGGAGAGATTTATGAAACCAAAAGACATCTTGAATAAAACCTTACTAACTTTAAATTTTCTGAATATTTGGAGCAAAGAAAATCTATCAGCAGCAGAATTGCATTTTCGAAGGAAAGAGGAGGATAAGATGGCTGTGGTTACCTGTCAGGTAATGTATGTGCAAGCGATAGAATATACTTATTGGGCTTATGTTCCTAATCCTCCTCTTGTGAGAGCTGTCTCTTGGGGTGAACCTGAAGTACAGGTATGCACCAATGAAACTGCATTCTTCCCACCACCCGCGTGTGGAGGAATTAAGCATTTGCATCATCATAATAATCAATATAACATAAGTAATGTTACTGTTGCAGTGGAGGGTCTCCCCTTGTGCATCGGAGGACATCCCTTTTGCCTCTCTACAAGGAAGCATAATCATCACTCTTATAATACCTGGGGGATAACATATAATAATTATCATCCTGCTGTCTTTACTGTGCTTGTTTCCACCAGGGGATTCAACACCTCTACGACGCCGATGAGTCACCATCCTGATACCTTTATACCATTATGCCCTTCTAATTTTTTTATTCCTTCTCTAGAATCTTTGGAATGGGAAAGATGCCGAAGTCCTCGGCCCTTTAAGGTCATGAATTATTCTGGATTTGTCATTGTAGATTGGAGTCCTGATCATGGTCAAATTTTGGAAAAATGGTCTAACAAAATTTTTAAATGGCATCGAATTAATGGTACTTTAATGAGTAACGGTAATGAAACCGTAAAATGGCAGCAATTTGCACTCGTCCCCCTCAGTTGCAATTGTTATGGTATCCCCACTTTCAAGGGAATATTTGGAAATTATGGGCAGTTTCAGGGAATCTCACTATATGGTCAGGAAACTATACTTTGGATAAGACTGACAGTTCAGGTCCCTTTCATGTTAACTTGCATGTTAATAAATCCTATTCTGCTACGGCTTGTCTAAAATACCCCTTCGCATTGCCGTATGGGAATTGGACTTGGAATGCTACAGAGGGATCTATATCATGTAATCATGGTAATTTAACACAATGTGTAAATCAGTCATGGTGGAAAAGTTTTGAAACACAAATCAATAACTCTAATTTTTCATTGGTGATTGTTAAAACTCGAACCGAAGTATGGTTGCCTGTAAATCTGACAAGACCTTGGTCGGACTCTTTTGCTGTATCTCATTTGGTGACTGCTATACAAACTTTGCTTCACCGGTCCCGACGCATGCTTGGACTAATCATAGCTTCCGTTCTTGCAGTGGCTGCAGTTACTGCAACAGCTGCTGTGGCTAGACTTGCTTTGCATCAAGGATTCTAAACAGCAGACTTTGTACGGGAATGGCATAAAGACTCTCATTTATTATGGCAACAACAACGAGATCTGGATGCACAACTTGCAACTGATGTACTCAATCTTCAACATACTGTTTCATGGCTTGGGGATCAATTAACTGTCTTATCCACAAAAAGTGTATTGAAATGTGATTGGGACGCCTCTCAATTATGTATAACATCTGTGCCTTTTAACATGAGTGAAGGTTGAGAAAAGGTGAAACGGTCATTAACAGGGTATCAAAACCTAACTAAGGAAATTATGGAGTCAGAGCAGCAAATTTTGTCTACATTTAGCAAAACACTACCTGACATTACTGGGTCCGATCTGTTAAGGGATTTACAGAAAGGGATGAATAATTTGAACCCTCTTGGACATGTGTCTGCCCTAATTGGAACTGTTCTCGTGAATACTTTATTCATAATACTTTTATGCTGTGTTATTATTTTAGTCTTCCGGTGCTGGCGAAGAAGGCAACAACTAAAAAAGGATAGACAACGCGTTCTCGCCGCTTTACAGTTTGCTACCGCTTCTCAGAAAAAAGGGGGAGATGTGGGAGCTCGACAGTGACCACAGGAAAGCGTGGTTAGGGACGCGGGGATGTGCCTGCACACGGGGCTCCCTGCCTGGGCAAAGCATGCCTGCAAACAGGGTGCTCTGCCAGGAGGCCTGCACACAATATCCAAGTTTAATGGTGTGCTCGCACACGAGGGAACATGCCCTTCTTAGAAATAAGGAGGAGGCTGGAATTGTGAGCAGGCCTGTTAGTAAACATGTTGTGGTCGCTTCCTCCCTTTGCTCCCTCCTGTCCTTGAAATGTGTTTGGCTACTGGCCCTTAATTGGTAAAGGAATGCATCTTGTAGATTTCAGTTTGTATCCAGTTACCGGGTATAAAATAAACCGCAAGAGGGGCTTGCGTAGAATTGTTCCTCCGGCCGGAGTTGTGTCTGTGTCTGTCTTTTGTGTGTGTCTTGTCCTCTGTGTCATTTCGTCTGCAACAAATACCAATGGAATTAAATCAACATTTTACATTTATAGTTGGCTAAAAACCTAAAAGTTGGTTTTTCTAGTATGCTTAGTTCTTCCATGCAGTTCTCAGCCATTTGTATTAAAATTTAATCAATCACCTGCCTGGCTTTACTCTAAACCAGATTTGCCCTCCTTCTAATCAATGAATTGGCAGAATGGGAAAAACTGTTCAGGGAAAGATGGATTTTGATGCAAGAAAAACATACTCTGGTAACTAAAGTACTTTGAAATGGTCTAGTGTGACTTAGATATTTTCTTAGCTATTTTTGTAAACCTTACTCATTCACCCAAATAAGATATTAATTCAATGTTTTAAGTCCGCATGCCCTGGAGAAGTTCCCGTTCCTTAGCCCCGCCTCTCGTAAATTCTGTCAGGGAAACTTTCCATTCCCTCTTCCCCCAACTCTGTGCTCTTTTATCTGTATTTCTGAACAGAAGTTACTATTTATTTGTATATTTGCTTTTGGACTGGGGCCAAAATCACTACTAGTTTTCTGTGCTTCCACCTGAGAAAAGTTTTCCTTCACAGAAGGGAAGTGACCAGGTCCTTCAGGGATCTGTTGCATTTGTGACCTTGCATATCAGTGGAAGACTTTTTCAGGACATTCTAGAAGATGAAATGCATTACAGGCTCGTCATTTTTTTCTCCCTGTATAGATATACACCATTAAAAGGAAGAAAAAGGAATGCAAACAAGTGTAGAGTGAGTAATGTGTCATCAAAAATGTATTAATGAAACTGTTATAAAGCATTTCCAATCAGAGGAATCAACAGACAGTTATGTATGGATGCAGATTTTACTCCCAATCAAGGTAAATCTGTGAACTAATGAGACTTGTTTGATAAACCGCTCTATTTATTTTCCCTGATTTTAGTATGTGTGGGATGTAATGTAGATAAGCATTAAAATTGCTTGGTTTTATTTTATTGTATCTGATGTAAGACTTGGTTTTTCTCAAGAAAAATCCTAATTAATAAACTTCCTAAACTTGTTCACGCTGGTTATGGGTCAGATAAGTTATCAGTTTCCACAAAATATTTCAGGTTCAGAAGAGTGCAAACATGTGTTCAGTTATGTTGAATTACAACAAATGATGACTTTATTGCAAGAAAAGAAAAAGGATTGGTGTTTTTGAGCTTCAAATACCTTTGACAATTGTTTGCACCTAGCTATCCCACTTGCCCTGCCTTTTATAATTTTTGGATATCATCTTTTGGACAACCTTTTAAGATCACCAGTGATTATGTTAGTCTTCATTGTCAGTTAAGTGGCTCGAAGACATTAGGATTAATATTAGGTAATTGGGTAAATTTATGAGAAATCTTTGGGGGCACCTGGGTGGCTCAATCGGTTAAACATATGACTTCAGCTCAGGTCATGATCTCATGGCTCGTGCATTAGACCCTGACATTGGGCTCTGTGTGGACAGCTCAGAGCCTGAAGCCTGCTTTGGATTCTGTGTCTCCCACTCTCTCTGTCCCTCTCTGGCTCTCTCTCCCTCTCTCTCAAAAATAAATGAACATTTAAAAAATTAAAAAAAGAAATCTTTGGTTAACCATAAACTTTTAAAGAAATTAAAATTCATAGTGCAAGGGTATAGAGTCACCTAATATGGTTTTGACTTATTTTTCTGGAAAGCTTGAATTGAGAAGGTAAGCTCAGTGTGTCATATACCTAATTTTCTAAGATGATGCTAAGGTACATTGTATTTTAAAGTTAAGATTGAAAGCTAAAAGTGATATTGTTATGTAGCTATATGCATATTCTCTAGGTTCAATGTCATACACATATATATATTTGTACTAAAATTAATAAGCAACATAAATGCATGGATGATAAAGATGAGGGACCTGGTAGCTTAAAATTGGCCCTAGAATATTCAGTCTGCTGTAAATTGTTTCTTAATATTTTATTTATTTCTGAGAGAGAGAGAGAGACAGCATGAACGGGGAAGGTCAGAGAGAGAGGGAGATACAGAATCCGAAGCAGCCTCCAGGCTCTGAGCTGGCAGTCAGAACAGAGCCCGATGCGGGGCTCGAACCCACGAACCGCAAGATCATGACCTGAGCCGAAGTTGCACGTTTACCTGGCTGAGCCACCCAGGTGCCTCTATTCTGTCTGCGGTAAACAAGAGCCGTTCTCCACCTCAGTGTAATCCGTCTGGAGTCTGAGGGTTCTTACCTCAGAATTCTCTGAGCCCTTTCCCTAACTTTTGTCATTCTACTGAATTGTCCAAACAAAGAATAAAAATTTTTCATATGTGAAAGCTCTTAAATCTTTTAGTAATTGTCCCCTCATGAAGTAATATTGTTACCTTCTGTTCCATTATTTAAAAAAAAAACAACTGTATTGTCACTCTAGCTATTAAGGCTTCCAGTGCAACCATTCAGCCATATGTGTTTGTTTAGATAAGTAAAACTGAGGACATTATGGCACTCGGTGTCATCTTTGGCACTTCTGAGGTGACCAAACCACCCAAGTCTTGTTCTTGTACCTGAAACCCACAGGATGGTAATCAGTGACTATAGGCAAGTTGGGAACAATGGGGTAGCTTTGATATGCTCTCTATTTCTTCCTTAGTGTAACCCCTTTATCGGATTTGCCCCGAGCACATGTGAGGGAAAGCGGTCAAGTGAACAAGAGAAACTCAAATTTCCTGCGAAAATTTAGTACAAATATGTGTCATCGGAGAGCTTCACCAGGATGAAGAGAGGGCTCTGGAGATAGTTGATGCATTCACTGTAATAATGAACAAAATCCGTGTAAAGCAGTTATTATGTCTTATGCCAAGATAGAAGTGTCTCCTTTCTCCAATTGATGCTTCTCGTCACCAAAATAATTGAATTGGGTCCATTCAGTTTTGTCATCAGTAGGAAGTGTGTGGGGTCCTCTCACGTGTCTAAAGGCTCTGGTGTTACAAGCCAGAAGTTGTGCCTTGTGGAAGACACAGAACAGCACAAAACACTAAAAAGTCACTCTGGAAAAGGGGTTGGCCAACAAGTGGACTCTTGGTATGGGCTTCCTATTGTGAGCTGCTGACAGTGCC
Source organism: Hyaena hyaena (assembly GCF_003009895.1). Taxonomy (NCBI): domain Eukaryota; kingdom Metazoa; phylum Chordata; class Mammalia; order Carnivora; family Hyaenidae; genus Hyaena; species Hyaena hyaena. The sequence goes on from NW_024081512.1 coordinate 741,351, forward strand.
GCTCTCCTGAGGCCATAGCAGAGGCTGAAGCTGGTCCCTTGGGCCTCTTCAGTCCAGACACAGTTGACCGTGTGAAAGCAGACTCCGATCAGGATCCAGCAGAACAGAAATAAAGTCATAGGGCCAGACGATGGACTCAATGAAAGGAATTTAAATGTGTTCAATGTCTTATTTTCTGACGGGCATGTGAAGTCCTTTTCCTTTCTTCTTGATCTGTTTCTGAGCCTCCGTGAAGGAAGCTATGCTTATGTAAGCTGCCACAAAACTCTTTTGAAAGGTATCTCATTCCAACCAACACCCTCAGAATTCTGGAAAATGTCTTATGGGGAATCTTAGTGTAGATTGTAAACTAACAAGCGCTCAGAGGACTAATTCTAGTTCTGAACGCGGATTTCAGATCAACATCCTGATAACAAGTTAAGCTTAGACGAATATATGGAATGAAATTTACCCTAACCAGCATATATCCATAAACGATCAAGCCATTTTACTGGTAACATGAAAAATATTAATTTCCTTTGTCCATGAACCTATTTAGGAAAGTAGACAGACTCTATCACAGTGATTGTTACTGAGATGCTCAGATCCTTCCTCTTTTATGGGCACGGACTCATTTTTATGGGTTCAATAGAACCACGTCTTTCTCTTTGCTAGGATATAACTGAAGAGATTGATAGTGTAACCACAGCACAGGTGTGTCATATTTAAGTGTCATTAAAAAAGGGTCACTTAATCATACATGATAAGCTCACCTTTTTAGGGACAGTGGTTATAGGCCATGTGTGGAACCAGTGCCTTCCAAGTGTATTTCCCAGGAAGCTAGACTGATACCTGTTCTGTGACTTACTGACTCCTCCCAGCCTTATAGATATCAAGGGACGTCATTTCCTGGAGACCGAGAACCTTAGAAGAATGGGCGAACCTGAAGAAAAGGAAATCTATCATAATTGGCAATACTGCAGGCACACCTTGGTGGAGACATTTCTTTTTTAAATTTATTTTTAATGTTTATTTATTTTTGAGAGAGAGAGAGACAGAGTGCAAGCAGGGGAGAGGCAACGACAGAGGGAGACACAGAATCACAGGGCTCGAACCCACGAACCACAAGATCATAACCTGAGCCAAAGTCGGACGTCCAACCAGTTGAGCCACCTAGGAACCATAATGGAAACATTTCTTGGTTTTGATTTTTTAGTCTGGGAATACAGGAGCTAAAAACAGCAGTAACAAATTAAAAAAAAAACAACTTCAGAGTTTTATAGAAGCAAATGAAGATTCCTTTCATACTCTTCACATGGAAGTTGATTCTCTGGTTTTACACATTCAGCATCACCTCTCCCAAGGGTTGCTGACATTTAACAAGAAGGCTATGCGGGCTTAACGGATGCCTTTTACTGTAACTATGTAACTGAATCAAGCCAACTGAGTAGGACGCTTGATAGGTACAAGTTCAGAGAATACAGAAGGATGGGAAGGAGCCGCAGTGTGAAAGTCAGGAGAAAGAATATTTCTTGTCAGAGAGAACTGCTTGGGGAAAGATCCTACTAGTAGAAAGAGCTTGAGGTACTCTGGCGTCTTATCAAGATCTTTGGAGTACAGAAAGTGAGCAAAGAGTAGAGAAAATGAGAGGGGAGGAGGAGGTATATGGAGAAGATGGCCACATCTTGGATGTGCTTCCAGGCCTTGACAGGTGACTACATTATCCTGAGGACAATTGGGAATCCTCTGAATGTTTTTGGTCAAGGGAGTGCGATGGTTTGATCCATGTGTTTGAAAGATCACTTTGTTCCTGCATGCAGGCAAGGGAGAAGGTACAGGCATGGTGCACATAAGGCATTTTGTGCAAGGGAACTTACCTTTGAGGCATTGATTCTCCAAAATATGTATCTTGGCAACAACAGCTACAGTTGCTGAATTCCTAAAGTATATACGTAGTGAGTCTGAAAATATTTTGTGGTACCAAGAATATTTCCAATTCACAGGGCACTTTCCTATACATAATCTAATTGGACCCACAAGGAGCTCACAGGTTAGTAGGACAGCTTTATAGTTAATGAAATAATGTCTTTGAACCATGGCTTGCCCAACAGTATGTAACTAGTAAACCAAGGCTTTGGATTCTCAATCCAGCCATTTTCTATTATATGAAGCCACTTGATGATCTCCTATCTACTAGAAATTTGCTTTTCATGAAGCAATTATTCCATAATATAGAAATATTATTGTAGTACAAATAAAGCCTTGAGATATTTTTACCTGATACTTACACTATCTCTCTGAAAAGTCAAGCCAGATAGTTATTTCTATTTTATAGTGAGGACCTGAGGGCAGTAGGGGAGAGGATGGAGTTTGAGTAGCTTTATTCAAGGTCCCAGAGCTAGCTAATTAAATAGATAACTTCAGGATTAGGACAGAGGTCTTCTCCTGAATGGGGACCAGGCCTTCCCCATCAGAGTAGACTTTTCTTGGAGCTACTGGATGTCTTTTTCCCAGATCTGCCTTTAAAAAAAAATAATAGAGGAATTTTTGGTTTTGGTGACACTTTCTTGATTTTTGATAATCATATTGTGTTGTACTTGAACACACTCACACAACTATTTCATGTACATGTATACACCTATAAGATCCTTGTTAAAACAGACCACAGTTGCTCGAGGATATAACCACTGGCGTAGTAGTAGTAGTAGTAGTAGTAGTAGTAGTAGTAGCAGTAGTAGTAATAGTAGTAGTAGTAGTAGTAGTAATAGCAACACAACTTTTGCAATCTTCCTACATATTATGCAAGTTCTAAGTGTTTTGCACGTCTCAATTCATTTAACTCTTGTAAGGTTGCCCTGTTGTGGATGTGGTCCCCCTTGTTTATTTTTTATTTTGTTGCCTGGACCTAAGGTGTCCTATCCAAAAAAATCATCAACCAGATCCGTGTCAAGCAGCTTTTTTCTGTTTTTTTTTTCTAGGAATTTCAGGTCTTACGTTTAAGTCTTTAGTCCATTTTGAGTTAGTGGTGTAAAATATGGATCCAATTGCATTTTTTCCCCATGTAGCAAGGATGTGGAGAGAAAGGAACCCTTGTGCACGTTGGTGGGGATGTAACTTGATGCAGCCACTATGGAAAGCAGTGTAGAGGATCCTTAAAGATAGGAATACCATGAGATTCAGCAATTCCACTTCTGGGAAAATATCGAAAGGGAACAAAAACACGAATTCAAAAAGATCCCTGTACCCCCATGTTCATTTCAGCATTATTTATAATAGCCAAGACATGGAAACAGCCTAAGTGTCCATCAATAAACCTAAGTGTCCATCAATGAATGAACGGATAATAAAGTCGGGGTGTGTGTGTGTGTGTGTGTGTGTGTGAGAGAGAGAGAGAGAAGATGGATGTTAGTTTAATATATTGCGGTAATCATTTCACAATATATGTAAATAAAACCGTTATCCTGTATGCCTTAAATGTATATAGTGAGGTGTATTGATTACTTTTCAATAAAACTGAAGGAACCCCCCCTCGTCCAATCCAAGTTTGATGGAGAAAGCATTCTGGGTCACAGGAGTTTTATGTAGAGAACAAGAAAAGATTGTGACTTTCTCTATACTTTTTCAGTAGGAGAAAGTTTGCTCTGTAAGTAGATGATTCAGGTAGCTTTCTGTAAAAATTATTAATTTTCAACAACACATTGTTATGCTTTGGGACGGTTCTGAGAGCAAGAGTTCTGACATTTCTCTAATCATTCATTGCTGACATATTCCCTGGACTAAGAGACCATGCTCTCAGGCATCTGAAAATACTCAGCCTGGGGACAGAGGTAAAAGTGTATGTAAGCTCTGGGTGTAGGAGGCTCTGACTGGAGGAGACACCACACCCAGGAAGGTCGTTGGGCAGCTGTGACAACCAGGCAGCTAGAAAAAAAAATTGAGAAGCATCCTGGTGAGCAAACACTCACCAAGTACTAAACATTATGCGCTTTCTGTGCCTTGTTTTATTTAATCTTCCAAACAGCCCTGTGGGGTAAGCATGGGACTCAGGTAGGTACATAACTTGTCAATGGGTGTACCTTTCATAAGTACAAGTGAGATTTGAACCCAGACTGTGATTCCAAAGCTCTAATTCCTCTGGCCCCTGTCCACCGAACTTCCCTAAATAATGTACAATACACTGTGTTTGGAATCCCAAGGCGTTCTTTCATTTTTCTGGCACTAACTGAGCGCTTTGGGTTAGAGGATCGGCTGTGAGAATGGAGTAAGTATTCCTTACTTGGTTCCTTACTTGGTTCTCAAGAATGTTAAAAATATGGAAATACCAAATATAGAAAGCATTTTGTAAAATGCCATGCATTTTTATCATTTGCACAAGAGACTCTGATAATGCACTCTGTTTGCAGACAGTCATCACAAAAGTACCCGTTTTCAAGGCATAGAAAGCTTTCCTTTGCTTGATTTTTTAAAAAAGTATTTATTTAAATTCCAGTCAGATAACATACAGTGAAATGTCACTTTCTGTATCTGCAGGCAATCACAATTTAGTGATTCAGCGCTTACACACAATACCCCGATGCTCATCACAAGTGCACTCCCTAATTCCCATCTTTCCACTCTCCTCCCCTCTAGTAACTCTCAGTTTGTTCTCTATAGTTAAGAGTCTGTTTCTTGGTTTGCCTCTTTTCTTCCCCTATGATCATTTGCTTTGTATCTTAAATTCCACGTCTGAGTGAAATCATATGGTATTTGACTTTCTCTGACTTCACTTAGCATAATACACTCTAGCCCCATCCATGTCGTTGCAAATGGCAAGATTTCATTGTTTTTAATTGCCGAAAATATTCCTCTGTGTGTGTGTGTGTGTCACATCTTTTTTATCCACTCATCAATCTATGAACATTTAGGCTCTTTCCATAATTTAGCTATTATAGATAATGCTGTTATAAACATCAAGATATGTGCATGCCTTCAGTTTAGGATTTTTTGTATTGCAATTCCAATCAGCAATTGTAGTACAATTGCTGGGTCATAGGGTGGTCCTATTTTGAGCAAGCACCACACTGTTTCCCAGAGTGGCTGCACCAGTTTGCATTCCTTCCAACAGTGTAAGAGGGTTCCCGTTTCTCCACATCTTTTCCAACATCTATTATTTCTTCTGTTGCTGAGTTTACCCATTCTGACAGGTGTGTAAACTCATTGTAGTTTAGATTTGTAGTTCCCTGATGATAAGTTGATGTTGAACATCTCTTTATGTGTCTCTTAGCCATCAGATGTCTTCTTTGGAAAAATGTCTATTCATGTCTTCTGCCCATTTTTAAAATGGGTTATTTGTTTTTGGGGTGTGTGTGGAGTTTTAGAAGTTCTTTATATATTTTGGATATTAACCTTTTATCAGATATGTTGTTTTCGAATATCTTCTCCCATTCTGTAGACTATCTTTTAGTTTTGTTGACTGTTTCCTTCCCTTCTAATTTGATGAGGTCCCAAAAGTTTATTTTTGCTTTTTTTCCTTTGCCTCAGGAGACATATCTAGCAAGAAGTTGCTACAGCTGATGTCAAACAGGTTACTACCTATACTCTCTTCTAGGACTTTAATGGTTTCATGTCTCCCATTTAGGTCTTCAATCCATTTTGAGTTTATCTCTGTGTATGGTGTAAGAAAAAGGTCCAGTTTCACTCTTTCACATATTGCTGTCCAGTTTGCCCAATACCATTTGTTGAAGAGGCTGTCTTTTTCCCATGGGATATTTTTTTCCTGCTGTGTCAAAGGTTACTTGACCATTTAGTTGTGGGTTCGTTTCTGGGTTTTCTGTTCTGTTCCATTGATCCATGTGTCTAGTTTTGTGCCAGCGCCTTTGCTTTTTATACTGTGTCTCTACTGTGAAGTTGCCGAGGGCCTGGGAGAGGGGCCTGCACAGGGGTTCATGTGAGCTGCATTCTTCACCTTGGCTGTTGGTGAATGTGGGACTTCATCGCCAGGCCAAATACATGCTCTCAAAAGTGCGCACTGCAGGGCCCACAAGCACGCTTCCCTCTATTCTTCAGCTCTCTCTTGAACTTCCATAACCTCTTAAGCCTCACATCGCAGGAAGTCAGCAAAATTAGCAAAAACAGCTAGAAAGGAAGAATAAAGAAGAGTATGGAAGATGACAGTAGAATTACTGCATGCCCCTCTTGTTTTATATACTGTGTTCAGAGAAGACTGGCCTCAGCAGTAGGCACCCACGATTTCCACCAGAGTGGTCAAAGGACCTAAATTTTACCAGCAGAAATCTGCACCATGGTGACACAAGTCCTCAGAGGGGATGCAGCAAGCTAGATGCTAGAAGCTGTCTCTTAGAATGGTTTTGGTTTATGTGCCCTTTTCCACCATTTGCTATTGCTGTGGCTGTCAGATAAAGGAGTGTCAACCATAAGAATTTAGCTGAGTCTAAGCCATGTTTACATAACTGCAACGTGTGGCATACATCCAGGGCTTTCGATTCCCACGGAGGCCTGGAGTAAAGGTGTGTTGGAGTAAAGGTGTGTCTTGCGAAGGCACACATTCAAAGTAATTTTTTTTAATGCGTACTTATTTTTGAGACAGAGCTTGAGTCAGAGAGGGGCAGAGAGAGAGGGAGACACAGAATCTGAAGCAGGCTCCAGGCTCTGAGCTGTCAGCACACAGCCCGACGTGGGGCTTGAACCTACGAACCATGAGATCATAACCTGAGCCGATGTCGGCCGCTTAACCGACTGAACCACCCGGGAGCCCCACGTTCAAAGTAATTTACAGACACAACACTGCCAAGTGGTCAGCCCTCCAACGGGCACACCCAAGTCCTTCCTTCTACAGCAAGGGGACAGAGCTACTCCCGTAGCACAGCTAGGGAAGTGAAACTCCATTGTTGATTTATCGAAACAAGTTGCTGATCAGGACACACTATTTTCCGCACATTTTTATGAAAAATTCCCCCCACACCTATACCACCTAAAGAAATAGTATGTAAGTGTTCCGAAAACCTACACTTAGACTGAACGGTTGTTAAAATTTTACCCTGTTTGCTTTCTATCTCCTCTCTTTTGGTGAGCCCTTTCAAAGTTAAGTTGCATTTAAGCCACAAATGCAGGTGCTCTGTGCTTATTTCTGGAGCAGGAAGCTATCATATGTACCTAGGATGAAATGATCAGACCTAGTAAAACTAACATTAATTCTACAATACCATCTAATATTAGTCCATATTCAAATTTCCCCACTTGTCCTAAAGATCCAATCAAGTTTCCGGCATTGCATTTGGCTGCTGTATTTCTATTATAACTTTCTGCCTAGAATAGCTCTATCTTAAATAAAAATTTTTTAATACATATGTCACTGACTTTTTAGAAAAGTTTATTTATTTATTTTGAAAGAGGCAGGGAGGGGGAGGGTAAGAGAGAGAAGGAGAGAGAGAGAATCCATCGCAGACTCGGCACTGACAGTGCGGAGCCCCCACTTGGGGCTTGAATTCACAAACCATGAGATCATGACTTGAGCTGAAATCAAGAGTTGGAGGCTCAACCAATTGAGCCACCTAGGCGCCCCTGTCACTGACTTTATAAAAAGACCAGGCTGGGTGTCTTATAGAATTCTTATATTCTCTATTCGTCTGACTTCTCTCATGGTATCATTTAATCAGGTCTCTATCCCCTGTCTCTTCTGTGAGCTTCAATTTAAATTTAGGGGCTTGATTATACTCAGATGAAACATTTTTGGCCAGAAACAACATGCATGCTATTGAACACTTCATTCCACAACATGTCATCATATCTAGGCTGTTCTCTACTGGATGCTTCAATTTAATCCCTAAGAGAAAGTCGTAACTACGAGCTTTCCCCATTGTAAAAGCATAGTCATGGGGCTCCTGGGTGGCTCAGCCAGTTAAGCATCGGACTCTTGATTTCAGCTAAGGTCATGATCTCACAGGTTCTTGAGTTCAAGCCCCACGTCAGGCTCCCTGCTGACAGTGCAGAGCCTGTTTGGGATTCTCTATCGCCCTCTCTCTGCCCCTCCCCCTCACTCATGCATGTATGCTCTCTCTCAAAATTAATGAATTAAGAAAAAAACTTTAAAAACATAAAAACACAGTAATGACAAGTACTAGTGGTCTATGGGATGGTACTTGGGCACCATGTGACTGTATTGCTTCCAACCATCTTTTTAATGATTTAAATCTAATGATTTAAAAATATATGTATTATATATATTTATCCATCTCTATCTCATCTATAGACTTTATTTTTGAGAGTAGTTTTATGTTCACAGGAACATTGAGCATAGAGCACAGAAAGGTCCCGGACACTCCCTTGTCTCCTACCTGCACAGCCCCGCCCACTACAGCATCCTCACCAGAGAGGTACATTTGTTACACCTGGTGATCTTCAAATGCTATTCTGGATATAGTTCTTAAATTCTCAATGTATTTTCAAGATCTCGGGAAATAGAAAATGGTGTGAACTAAATATATCAGAAGAGAAATATTTTGACATATGTGACTACATAGCTCAGAGGTTGCTGTATCATCTTTCAGATTACTTACCAAACTAGGGTTGTGGGTTATCGTTAAGCTGATTAAGATTACTTACCAAACTGTGATTTGGGTTTACATGTCTCTGTCCTCCACAAAACAATGAATTTCTTAAGGGAAAGACGGGCCCAATTCACTTCGGTGTCACGCACCCAACAAGAGGTATAACTCATAGTCTGTTCTTTGTATTTGCTGAATCCATGAAATAAAGATGTAAGATTGATTCACTGTTGAGCTATCTTTTTGCGAGAGACACTGCTCTTTATATTTAGATACACGCACAGTGGCTTTGTTCCTGGGCTAGTGTGATAGCTCCCCGAAGTCATTAGGATTCCAGGGTCCCTCTGACCTTCTAGACTGTCTTTCTAGCTTCTGCCTTCCTTCCTCAGTTGGCATAATGTGGCTGCTTGTGCTTCAACTCTCCCCCTCCCCCCCTTTTTTTTAAAGTTTATTTATTTTGAGAGAGACCAAGACAGCATGAGTGGGAGAGGGGAAGAGAGAGTGAAAGAGGGAGTTAATCCCAAGCCGTCTCCATACTCTTAGCACAGAACCGGAAGTGGGGCTTGAACTTAGAGATCATGAGATCATGACCTGAGATCATGACCTGAGCTGAAACTGAGGTTGGTCGCTTAACCCACTGAGCCACCCAGGTGCTCCTCAACTATCACATCTGAGCTCTACCTGGGGAGAAGGGAGAAGCAACAGACACAAAGGTTTTCCATGGAAACCTGTTTCTGCTACTTTTGCTTACATTTCCATGGCCACTCCTGTGTGCAGAAGTTGGGAAATGTCATCCGTTAGCTGGGGATGTTGGCCCTCCAGTAAAATTAGCCTTCTGTTACCGGGTAACAAGGGGATAGTGTTCTGGCACAATCAGTTTAGCACAAATTTTTCTAATTTTTTATCTGGCAATTTTTAGTAGAGTTATCTTGACTCTAGTTTAATTCGTTCTTCTCTTTTGATTTGATTTTGTGGAGACGGTACTTTGGTATACATATATACAAATGTATACATGCCTATGTATGTATACCTACATATACATGTACACAAACACATAAAGGTATGCACATATATTCATTATACATGCACATAGATCTATATATGCTTAAACATTTGTGTAAAACATACATGTGTATACATATATATATCCATGCATTATGTACATACATAGATTTATGTATTTTTGTCAGGCTCTCTGGGAGTTCTTTGTGACTATCTGGGATCGATGTTGAAGAGAAGGTGTGAAGGATGAGAAACAATGAATGCAGATTCATTGATCAGTCAACGCTCTCCCCTGCAGTGTCCCAGAGTGGGTCTGATTAGTGAGGCCCTAGGCTTTCTTACTCAGGGGTTTGCCTGTTTATTCAGTATTTACTGAATTCACACTAGGAGCACGTATTCCACATCGCCATTTTGCTCTCCATTGTAATTCGCATTAGCAGAGCCCCATCTGTCCACCTTTCGGGTTTGTGTGAGGCGAGTCAGCCCTCAGAGTGGCCACTGCCCAGCTCCAGAGGAGGCCTGGGATCAGTGAGGAGGTATCCTTTGTACCTCTGGACAGTGCAGACCAGAAGAGGGAGCTCACAGGCTGATGGGCTGTCCGCACTTCTCTTTCTCCCTTACACACCTTTGTCTGTGGATGTGTATCCTCCAAACCCCACCCTTCAAAGCAACTTCCCCTTTGCCACGGACATCTTAACCATCAACTAATCACGGCCCACCTACACGCTCAATGAGCGGTAAGACCCAAGTGCAAAACTAGCTCTTTATTTCGCCTTGAACTGAATTACCTTAGTTCTCAAGCTTCCATTTTTAATGATGGCAGATAAATAATCTTGCCAATTCAAAGTGATTCCCTTCTTGGCTAGAGCCTATTCTGGTTTTGAAAACTCAATTTAAAATACTGTTGCCTGCTCACACTTTTGTGCTCTATTAAGGCTCTTGCAAGGGACCATGGGTTCTCCCCATGGGTAAGTTTCCCCATGGCTGTTGCCACCAGTGTGATTCTGCTTTTTATTCTTGTGAGCTTCCCCTCCATGGTGTCTCCTGGTAGATTCTCCACCTGGCTCTGCCCCCTGGCGCCAGGTCACACATGTCACTCTGCCTCCTGTTGCCCAACATCTTGCTGAAAACCTAGTCCCTATCTGAATTCCTCCAGCTGGATTTTTCAGCTCTTTATCCAGACTGACATCCAATCCAGAAGGATATAGTATATCTGTTACTTTATGTTTGGGTCTTTTTAAATTCAACACAGGTCCTATATTGAGGAAGAATAATTAACGTTGATATTGCAGCTGACAAAGCCTGCTAATTAACTTGCTTAATTTAACATAGGTTGGGTGGCTCTCACCCACTTTTGGCCATCAGGATCTGGATGGTGGTGTCCAAGAAAGGAATGGAGAAGGGCCGCTGGCTCTTAACTGTCTTGGCCCAGAATTGACACCCCTCACAGTCCTTGACCTACAAGTGGCTGCATGGTCCCAAACTAAGGGCAAGGGAAGTTGGAAATGTAGAGAAGTGCTTGGAATTGTAATGAGCATATCCCTGCCATAGTTTCTCCTCTTTGAATGGCTCTGACACCAGAATGTTGAAGGGACACAGGTGCTGACCTATGGGTTGTCATGTCTTTGAATTTTTCTGGTTGCTTGCTTCCTTATGATGCAATCTAGGCTGCTCTACCTCCCACAGGTCCTAAAAACTAGAGTCAGACATAAAAAGTAAAGCTATATGTTCAACATTATTTAGACAAATGACAGGTAATGCATCATTTGCATTGCATCACATCAGGAAATTTAAACATCTGACTCATTTAGATTATAATGCTGAGATTATCTGATGGATTAGTGTAATGAGTCTCTGGTTACTGTATTAAACATTTACCCCTTCCCTTTTATGAGTAATAAATCATACACATGATACACTTAATAAGGACATTTTCCTCATATAAGTCAATAATCTTATTAGGTGTTACAGAATGATGGTTTTCTAATTCGATCATTCCTTCTACATTGGTAGCTAGCTTTCTGCTGTAAAGATCTATCTTTATTTGGTTTCTCTGATATACAGTCTACTGGAAATGCTGAGAATGAGTCACATGGTCTTGTGTGCCCATGGGAGGCAAGGATGTCAAGTTTCCTGTGTGCCAGGGAAAGAGGTGAGCAATGGTTACAGGTGAGCACTGTATTTTCTTAGTTGTATTTTCTAACTAGTTGTTTATATGTATATTGCGGTATTAATTTATTTGTCAATTTTATATCTCATTACCTTGTCCATTTTCTGTCGTTTTTCAGGTGATATTCTTGCATTTATACAATCTGTAAATAGGCATAGTTTTATCTCTTCCTTTTCATTCTTTGTACCTGTAATTTTCTCGTCAGAGGCATTGACTGATACCTCCAGGACAATGTGAAATAGTATTGGTAATAGTGGGCATTCTTGCCTTATTCCTGCCTTCTGTGCTTTCCCTAGATTGAATGACTTACCAACAGTCCTTATCGTTGAGGTGTGCCTTCCGTCTAAATCAGGGATCACTGTGGCCATTCTGCATCCCACACTCATGATAGATATTGCTATCCAGGATCTACTGAACTTTGATGTGGCCCAGATCCTTGTCAACCTTTAATCTCATTTGATGACTGGGATGAAGTCTATGTGCCATCCATACCTGAACCAAAAATGTGCCTTTAACAGTTGCATTTAATGTGTCATAGGATGGAGTCTGGAAGACATACCCAAGTATATTTTTGACAAGGACACAATGACTGGGTTTATTTGAAAAATATTAATCCATGGTGTTGTCCAAATGATGTGCTTTGTAATGAGCATAATTATCTTTCAGAACTTTGGGTAGACTTCTATGACAATATATGTGAGACAGTTATATCAGAACGGGGCCAGCTTCCCTCCCTAGCCCCCCTCACCTTTTATCCTGCCCTCACACCATATCCTGAGATGGGCAGGTCCTCTGTCCAATCACAGATGGCATTCCATCTCCTCCATATACTCTATACACACAGAACCACTTCCTTTTCTGAATTTTTTTTTTAAGTAGGCTTGACACCCAGTGCGAAACCCAATGTGGGGCTTGAACTCACAACCCCGAGATCAAGACCTGAGCTGAGATCGAGTCAGACACTTAACCGACTGAGCCACCCAGGTACCCCTGAATTATTTTCTGACCCCATAATTTTCTCCTTGTACTGATAACTAAGTCTAAATTAAAATGAATTGCATTCCCAATCAGTTTGGAAGCCATTCATTTACTCAACAAATATTGTCCAAATACCTGTCTTCTTGAGATCTGTGTGCTAATCTCACAGGATATAGCTATGGAAAAGCACCAAAGATTATTTTTTCTTAGACTTTTAGTGGAAGATAAATAGAAAACAACTAAAGGAATTTCAATCGTATGTGACAGAGGAAAGTTGCAGTGTTTCAGGAAATCTAAAATAGATCTTACCTGGTAAGATTTATGGACTTTGTTACCCTGTAGCAGTTCTTCACATGATAGCCGTACAATTGCTGTTTCTTAGCTATTAATGAGAAAATCAGAATTTATGTCATTCCTCAAGCATATGAAATCCAATTGTCGTTAAATGGAGGAAAAGCGAGAAGAGAGGTAAAGATAAACACTTTGAATTTCTTATACTTAAAGAAAAGTTTAGGGTGTGTAGAGATGTGGTTTCCTTTTAGCTTTTAGAATCTACTGAAAAATGTCTCATTATTCTGAAGGAGGATTGTAGGACAGTGATAGATCCTTTGAAGTGATATGGTCATTTGTTAGAAGTTTGTCCAATCAGATTGAAGTTTATTTAATAGGCAGATAAACTACATGCAAAGAAATAGCATTTGCTAATACCTTGGCATAGGAGACTTGAAGGATGATGAACACTTTGGGCTGTTGTGAAACTTTTGTAGTTGCACAAGTCGTTTTTGAAATTCTTACAGTGCAAGGGGTACAAGGTTAATTGTAGCAAACATATTTTGGTGGAACTTGTTAGACGAAAATCATAGTGGTTATAGAGAATTAAATAAAACTCATTTTCAATCTTTCAACTCCCTGCAGGGAGGAAGCTGGAGGTATAAATAATCCACCACTTGCTTTTTGATCTCCTTAGTGCTTCTGCTCAGTGCAACCCAATGGGACCCATTGAGAGAGAACAATGCAATCCATTGAGGTAATCCATTTAGGTAGCCTCCAGCAAAGTGGAGAAGATTGGGGATGGGGGAGAATGGAAAATATGCAGCAGAAAGGCTATTTATTAGACAGTCGCTCATAAGCTTGGCCACTCTAAGAGAGCCAACTTGTGGCCATCAGTTCAGGTGAAGCCTCAGTGTTTCAACACAATGGCTTCTGAACTCTGGTTCAGAAGTGCTTTGCCTCAGTTCCCAACTTCTGGCCCTCCCTTAGCCAATGCTCTTCTGTCATACGAGCTGAGCAAGTTTGATTTTGGTTTTCTGACCTTGTATTGCCGCTCTTAATATCTTTTCAATTAGATGCAACCTAGAACGATGCCTGGTAAATCTCTGTTAAAGAAAGAATTGGCATGACAACCGTAGTCCACTCTTGACAAATCTGTTCAACGTGTCGCTCTGGTTTGGTCAGCACTCTTGGCTCCCATACTCGACGTTCTTCCTTGGTTGATGGCCCTCCTTGCCTTCCTTGGGTTCTATGTTTTTATTTAGTTTGTATCCTGATTGGGTTAAAAGAAATAGCTTCCGGGCAACATGCACCCTAGAAGACCAAAGTCTAGACAACATTGACTTTGCTGCCTTTTTTTCCTATTCTTTTAAGAATTTTTACCTCCTCTCCCAGATTCCCACTTTTGGAAGCAGATTTTCAGCATCGCTTTTATGTTAATGAGTATTTATGTGGCAGATGTCATGGCTCATATTTCAGCCTCTCCTGTACATTTTGAGAGCATTTTAGTACTTATTATTTCCTTATTTTGGACAGGAACACTCCTTTCTGAGCTTAAAATATTTTTTTAATGTTTTATTTATTTCTGAGAGAAAGACAGCGTGAACAGGGGAGGGTCAGAGAGAGAGAGGGAGATACAGAATCTGAAGCAGGCTCCAGGTTCTGAGCTGTCAGCACAGAGCAGGACATAGGGCTTGGGTTCTGTGAGATCATGACATGAACTGATGTTGGACGCTTAACTGAGAGCCACGCAGGTGTCCCTATTGACTGACATGTCCCTAAGGCAAACAAGAGAAGGAGGTAGGTGGCTTCCACAGGTGTGCCAACTTTTGCTAAGGGCAAGAGTAATCACAAACCTTGGAAGTGAACTGCCTATCTTTGAATGTTATTTTAATGACTGACTATGCAATCTTGGGCAAGTTACCTAACTTTTAGTGCTCTAAATGGGGTGGTAATTTCCAACTTATATATTTTCTGTGAGGGAAAATGAGGTAATATAGTTTAGTAAAGTGCTTAACGATGTTTAGCACCGAGATCAAGTCCTGAGAAAAATGAACAAAACATCAGTGAGCTGTGGGATAACGTCAAGAAGGCAAATATATGTATATTTGGAGTCTCCAAATGAAGAGGGCAGGGACAAAATAAAATAATTGAAGATATATTGTCCAAAAATTGTCCAAATCTTGTGACAACTATAAACCCACAGGTTCAATGAATGCCAAAAACCCCAACCACAAGGAAAATTAATAAAAATATACCAAAGTACATCATAATCAAATTACCGAAAACCAGTTATAGGGAGAAATTCTTAAACACAGCAGAGGGGGAAAAATACATCTTGCGTATAAATAAAGATAAAGATGACAGCATACTGACTGTAAGAAGCACGTGCTCTAGGGGCGCCTGGGGGGCTCAGTCAGTTGTGTCTGACTTGGGCTCAGGTCATGATCTCGCAGTTCACGGGTTTGGGCCCCACGTCAGGCTCTGTGCTAACAGCTCAGAGCCTGGAGCCTGCTTTGGATTCTGTGTCTCCCTCTCTCTCTGCCCTCCCTTGCTCATGCTTTGTCTCTCAATAATAAATAAACGTTAAAAGAAAATAAAAAAAAAGAAGCATAAACTCTTAAAGACAGTGAAGTCACATCCATAAACATAGAAAGAAAAAAACGCATCACATTAGAATTCTACACCCAGTGAAAATATCTTTAAAAAACAAAGGCCAAACACTTAATCTGACCTACAAAAGAGAAAAGATTTCATCATCACCAGACAAGTACTAGAAGAAATGGAAACTGTTAGGCAAAGTCCTGCGCTCACAAAGAAAATGATACCGAGTGGAAGTCTGATTTTACACAAAGGAATGAAGGCTATGGAAATAAACATTTTCCTTTCTCATTGTCTTTAAGAGGTAATTGATCATGTAAAGGTAAAATAGTAACAATGCTTTCTGGAGTTTATATCACATATAGAAGTAAAATGTATGAAACCAATAACATTAAAGCAAGGAGAGGTAATGGAAGTATATTGTTGTGAGGTATACATTCTATACGTGAAGTGATATGATATTACTTGAAGATTAACCCTAAAACAACCACTAAAAATAAAATAAAGATTAGCTAAGAAAACAATACAGGAAATAAAATAGGATAATTAAAAAGACTTCATCTAAAAGTAAGCAGTGAGAGGGGGAAAAAGGGAATAAAGAAGATATGAATTAACTATTCAACAACTAGCAATGTGGCAAAGTGACATGTCCCTAAGGCAAACAAGAGAAGGAAGTAGGTGGCTTCCACAGGGATGCCTGTTGTGTTCTTGTGTTCTTTTGCTAGGCACAAGAGTAATCACGAACCTTGGAAGTGGACTGACTGGCTTAGAATGCTGATATTCTAATGATTAACGATGTAATCTTGGGCAAGTTATTTTTATCTGGAATTTTTATTTCACTTTAAAAATACAAAATTTACTTTTTGAAATCATCAATGCCAATTAACATTACATTTTAAGAGCAAGAAAGAGGTTCTAAGAGTCTCAATATGATTTCTTTCCTTTTACCTGTTCTTTTTCTATTCATTATTCTTCTTGCTGAAGTATACCCTTTAGTATAGCTTTCAGAAAGAGTTATAAGTGTCCCTAATATTTGTACTCTTCTAAATGTCTCAATATTACAGTCTTAAATACTCATTTACTTAAATCTAGGATCTTGGCTTGAATGTCTCCACCTCTGCCCCGACTGTCCTTAGTTTTTTTTTGTTTTTTTTTAAATTTTTTTAAAAATTTATTTCTAGGAGAGAGAGAGAGAGACAGCGTGAGCAGGGGAGGGTCAGAGAGAGAGGGAGACACAGACTCAGAAACAGGCTCCAGGCTCTGAGCTGGCAGTCAGCACAGAGCCCGATGCGGGGCTCGAACCCACAAACCACGAGATCATGACCTAAGCGAAAGTCGGACGCTTAACCGACTAAGCCGCCCAGGCGCCCCATTGTCCTTAGTTTTTAAAAGATAGAGTAAAACCTTGGATTTTGATTAACTTGTTCAGCGAGTATTCCGCAAGACGAGCAAACATTTCTAATCAATTTCAACTTCATAAACGAGTGATGTCTTGCAAGACGAGTAGTACATGATGCCAAACATCACATGATCACAACTGAACCAATGGTTCTTTAAATTTGCTTTGATATACGAGTGCTTTGGATTACAAGTATATAATTTTCCGAATGAATTATGCTCACAAACCAAGGTTTTACTGTATTTTATAATGTATTCTAGCACGTATTATGTCAATGTAAAACCTTCAATCTGTCCAACTGTTACTCCTTTGTAAGTAATTCCCCTTTTTTCTTTGGTGGTTTCTTAGATTTCTCTTCATTGGTGGTGTTTTAAATTTCACTGTCATGTAGCTACATATGGATTTACTTTTATGTATCCTGCTGGGCACCCTCTTCATGTTTTCTATCTTTGGATCAAAGCCTTTCTTCAACTCCCTAAAGTTTGGAGCCACTGTATTTTTCAATAACAACTTTACTGAGATCTAACTGACACACTATAAAATTCATTTTTTAAAAGTGTACAATTCAGTTGTTCTTAACATATGCTCAAATCATGCCCCCATCACCGCTCTATAATTCCAGAATATTTTTATTACCTCTGGGAGAAACGTCAGAACCAATAGCGGTGAATCCCCATTCACCCTCTCCCCCAGCCCCTGGCAAACACTAACGTACTTTCTGCCTCTAAGGATCCTGGATTTTTAGTATAAGTGGAATATGTGAACTTCAGTGTCTTGCTTCTTTCACTTTGCCTAATGTTTGCAAGGTTCGTCCATGTTGCAACATGTATCTGTGTCTCATCCCTTTTTTGGTTGAACAATATTCTATTGTGTGGATGTGCCACATTTTATTTATTCTTTTATCAGATGATGAGGATTTGGGTTGTTTCTACAATTTGACTATTATGAATAGTGTTGCTGTGAACATTTGTGTACAAGTTTTTGTACAGACTTTTTTTTTTTCATTCTCTTGTATATAAACGTAGTGGTGGAAATTCTGGGTCATGTGGCAGCTATGTGTTTAACATTTAAACTGTTTTCCAGCAATGTATGAGGGTCCCAACTTTTCCATATCCTTGAGATCACTTGTTATTGGCCATCTTGTTTTATGGTAGCCATTCTAGTAGATGTGAAAAGCTACTGCCGGAGGCCGAGCCAGCTCCGGCAGGTCCAGGGATCCCTGAAGGGTGGACGGTGTCGGCGAGAGAGAGAGAGAGAGAGAGAGAGAGAGAGAGAGAGAGGGAGAGAGAGAGTGAGAGCCCCGGAGATTCTTTCTGATCACCAGGCAGGCATCTCTGTCCTGTCGGTTTTTGTGTCTTTATTTAAAGGTTCAGCAACAAGATGAAGTCATAGAAAGGAATTTCTTACAAGGGGAGGTCTTTTGTGATAACAATAGTAGAATTATTCCAACCAAGGAAATAACAGAATGTTCTTAGTGAAAAATAGGATAACATATAGGTCAAATTGTGTATAGATAAATTAGGAGTATTTTGTCTGGCTCTCAAGAGGATGAATGTTTCTGAGTTGGTTTGTTTGTGGAGACTAACATGGGGACCCTAAATGGGTCCGTCTTTTGCCCCTGGGTTATGTTTTAGCTGCTCTTATCTATCCTCATCCCAGCTGCCAGTGTAAGAGAGGGTGTTTGTGGAAAGTAGGCCTTGAGGAAGGGATTGTTATGTTTCACCAAATAGCAAAGATATATGTGGTAACTATGTTTTGCTCTTAACCCCAAAATAGGCCCTTGGTCTCAGGGCCAGGCTCAATTGTAATTCTTGTGTTCTTAACCCCCTAAGTCTCGGATCTGCAAGGCCCATAAGAAGAGCCTTTTGACAATTTTCCCCATAGAGCTTTCATCCAAAATTTCTTTTGTAAAGGCAGGAATATGCTTTTCCTTATGAGGTATCTGTATTCAAAATATGGGTCTGATATGGAATATAGTGAGGCCTGGTCAATACCAGCAGGCTTATATCCAACATGAGTCAGTAGTAGTAGAAGGAGATACTAGTCTTCATTTCTCACGGCAGGAGCTACAAACATTGCCACTTCCTTCCTGTGACTGCCATCCAGAGAGGCCGGTGCGGCTCCCTGCAGGCTACTAGTTTTTTCTCTGTCATTTGCATAGTCTAAGTTTTTGGAACTTCTAAAATATATTTATTGAAGCTATTTTGTCTATTCTTGTCACTTAAATACCTTTTCAATTAAAAAACATCTTCGTTGGGGCACCTGGGTGGCTCAGTCAGTTAAGCAGGTGACTGATCATGATCTCGCGGTTCGTGAGTTCAAGCCCCGCGATGGGCTCTGTGCTGACAGCTCAGAGCCTGGAGCTGCTTCGGATTCTGTGTCTCCCTCTCTCTCTGCTCCTCCCCCATTCATGCTCTGTTTCTCTCTCTCTCAAAAATAAATAAATGTTAAAAAAATGTTTAAGTCTTTGTTTAGTTGTGGGTGATTTCCTCATTATTAACTATTAGCTAATGCAATTGTGTACTGTGTCTAGTCTAGAATTTATCCTATTTAATTAGTTATTTTTTCCAAATAACTATATACTCATTGCTAACACATTTTAATTTCATAATTTCTTGACCTCCTTTTTATGGATGGCCTTCCTGTTTTTATTACTTTGACAGTCTTGAAATACTTGTTTTCAGTGTTCTTTTCAGGTGGTCTTAATACTTGCATTTTATCATGATGAAGTTGTTGCATTTGTTGGCTTCCTTAAACTTATTTTCCTTATATATTTTAGAATTTTACAGTGCTACTCATATCAAGAGTGAGTGTTTCTCTGCCTCTCCTTCCCCATTCTTACTTATTTACCAGTTTTGGTTCGGAAATAAAATTTACATTGTAGGTTTGGGGACACCTCCCCATAATGAAGGTAATCATCTTGCAAATTTAGTGGCTAAGCAGGCAGAGGGCTTTGCTCAGATACCGGCTCTTTAACTGAATCTACTTACTCCTGTCACCCTAAGAAATCAAGCCCTGCTTAGCCTTCTTGACTTTTTTTTTTTTTGCCTTTTTCAATCAATGGGCAAGAACTGCCCCTCTCTGAGGTCCTTGGCAATGGAGGTGGCTCTTGTACATTGCCATTTGGTCCCAGTTATTATGAAAAAGTCAAACAGGAGGCTATCTCCACCAGACCTGGGAACCCATCATTTTAGCTCCCGCATAGTATAGATTGTTTATATTTTGCCTAAACTACATGTAGGTTCTTCTTTTTCTGAGCATAATTATGTCCTTTAAATTAAAACAATCCAGGGGCACCTGAGTGGCTCAGTCGGTTAGGCGTCTGACGTCAGCTCAAGTCATGATCTCACAGTCAGTGAGTTCGGGCCCCATCTTGGGCTCTGTGCTGACAGCTCAGAGCCTGGAGCGTGCTTTGGATTCTGTGTCTCCCTCTCTCTCTGACCTTCCCCTGCTCACACTGTCTCTCTCTCAAAAATAAGTAAAACATTAAAAAAAATTAAACAACAACAACAAAAAATCTACCATCAGGAGACAGACTTGTTTTCTCCTTGGAGTAATGTCCCACGGAGAACACAGTTATGTGATTCCTAGAGTTGTGAGAAATTTCAAGACGTTTGTACTTTGAGCCATTACATTTACAGCTTACGATACACATGATAAAAAGCTTGAACTTCTAAGTTATATAATTCAATATGTATAGAAAAAGGATTATTTAATATAATCTGCCAAAAAATTATCTGAGAAAAAGACAAAGAACCAAACAGATAAATGGGCACATGTATATTGTAAATGGGAATACAAATTGGTATGGTGTATTTGGAAGTTATGGGCCGATAACCATAACATATTAAACATGCATATCTTTTGAGCAGTTGCACTTTGAGGAGGTCATCCTATGGAAGAGTCCTACAGGATTGGCAGGTAAGGCAATCTCATGAACAGCCTGCATAAGAAAGCCTTGAGCCTGAAGCACTTCCTTACTAAGAGATAAAGAACTCACACAGCCTGTTGGAGGTTTATCACCTTGTGTGGGAATATCTCTCCTTGTTTCATGTTCAGAGAGTAAAGTTGGTGTGTGTGATATGACCCCTGGCCAGCCGCATGGCAACATCTATCCTCTGCGGGGAGGGGGGTAGGGTTCCTTCCACTGCCACAGGAGAAAGGTGCAGGTAGGCGAATTGCCATATGTTGGCCATGGATAGAGACCTGATGGTCAGTGGGGGACTGATGCCCAGTATAGAAGCTAATCTTGCCCTGTCTCTTCTCTATGTAAATAAAACATTGGCCAATCCAATACTTAATTGCATTGTGTTTTCCTTGGTGACTTTGATACCAAGATGCAATGGGCAGAAGTGTTTAGAGTCTTTCTTTCGGGTCATGTGGGACTTTGCTTGACAACTGCTACTAGTACTGCTACTGCCACACACACGCACACACACACACACATGCACACACACACTTTTTATACAGGATAGGGTATGTTGTACATATATATTTATGAGGATGTCGCTGCAAGATGGTAATATGAAAAAAATGCCAGTGGAATTGTTCAAAAAAAAAAAACCAAGGCACAGGGGTGCCCAGGTGGCTCAGTTGTTGAGCATCTGATTTTGGCTCAGGTCGTGATCTCATGGTTTGTGAGTTCAAGTCCCACATCAGGCTCTGTGCTGTCCCTCCCCAACCTGAGCTCTCTCAAAAACAAATTAAAACCTTAAAAAAAGCAAAGCATACATATTACACAGTAACAATGCTGTAGTTGAAGAGCATCAGGCTGACTCACAGGCTGACATAGAAATATTGCCAAGACACATTAGGTGAAAAAAAAGGGGGCAGAATAAAATGTACAGAATTATTTTATTCATGTTAACAATAAAAATAAAGCTGCATATGTCCATGCAGGCATGGGTGGAGGTCATTATGAAAAAAAATATATTTAAGATAAACACCAAACTTTTAGTAGTGGTTACTTCTGTGGAAGTTATGGGAGATGAAAGAGGAATTTAACTTGAACAGTGTATAGTTCTGCATTTGTTTGAATTTTCTTATGAAGAACAAGTATAGCACTGAAAACTCTCTGAAATTACCTTCTTTGTTGTTTAGTGTTTCACTCTACACATTAGAAAATACATTTGAGCATGCATAAACTTGGGGGGAATTCTATTTTCTGTAGCCCCTGGACCTGGAATCGTGCATGGCCTATAGTATATGCTCCATGAATATTTATGCAGTGAATAACATGAACATTAGAAAGGGAAGAGATGGCGTGCCCTGTAAGTTCTGCCCATTCTCAGTTCACCTAAGCTCCTGCCCCACCAGCCAAGTCTTTAACAAGAGCTCAGTCTCCCATCGCCTCAATGTTGATTTCAAGTTGTATGACCTCCTTGTGGACCCTCCTCTTTTCTTATCCCCTTTACTGTCCCTAGAAGATCTAGCCTTCTACTCCATTGGCAACGTGAAGGAAGAATTCTAGAAGGTTGGTTCTTTCAGTTCATGCATGCAACTCCCCCAGCTTCCCCATTTCTTTTCTCGATTGGCTGTAAAATGAGGGCTGGCATAGTGGCAGCAGGCTGAGGCCCTGGAGTTCTCCCAGAAATAGAGCAGAGAGAGGCAAGAATCAGATGCCTCGTGGCCAAGGGAAGATGGTGCCTGTCTGCAAGGTGCGGGATGAAGTAGTCTCTTGAAACAAGTCCACCATTAAAGCTGGAGAATTCCATTATCTATGGTCTGTCCCTCTTCCCTTGCTGAGGATGGTCTGGTCCCCTACCAGTTATACTGACCCCAACAAGCCTACAAGGAGACCCGGTACATGAAACACACCCAGTTGGGTCAAGGCTGCTTGACCAAACACCCCACCTGGATGTTCTAAACATAAAACAATACGGTAGGAACAACATAAAGTATATCCGGTATTTTGCTAGCATTACCACTGAGTCCGTCTGTGACCAGGGGCTTAGACAGGCTTGTATATATCTTAAAAGGGAGACCAAAATGACTCTTGAGAGAATTTTATAATTAAAAAAACCTCATTCATTTATTTCATGGATTTAGACCATTCAGCACAGAGCAGAAAGTAGTTCAGATGTGTAACTTGAAAAATACGTTTGAGAAGCAAAAGAGTAACTAAGGATACCCAAATGGTCAATCAGCATATAAAGGATGCTTGATCTCACCAGCAATTAAGGGAATGTAAATTAAAACAGAATGGCGAAAATTAAATAAGGCTGACAATATGAAGTATTGGTAGGATATAAACTGTGGATAGGAGCCCAAATGAGCACAACCTCTTTAAAAGCTGCTTGGCATTGTAAGGGCGCCTGGGTAGCTAAGTCTGTTAAGCATCTGACTCTTGATTTTGGCTCATGTCGTGATCTCACAGATGGCATGGAGCCTGCTTGGGATTCTCTTTCTCTTTGCCCCTCCCCTACTTGCATTCTTTCTCTCTCAAAATAAATTTAAAAAAATTAAATATATTTAAAAACTCTGCTTGGCATAAACTACAGTTGAACATATCATATGCTATGATCTGGCGAACCTGGGGAGGGGCAGAGAGAGAGGGAGACACAGAATCTAAAGCAGGTTCCAGGCTCTGAGCTGTCAGCACAGAGCCTGATGCGGGGCTTGAACTCATGGAGTATAAAATCACGACCTGAGCTGAAGTCAGACACTTAAACAGATGTTCTATTTCTTGACCTGGACACTGGTTCATGGGTATGTTTCCTTTCAAGCAATTCAGCGAGATGTGCACTTGTGACATGCAAACTTCTCTGCAGCTATGTTATACTCAGGTTTAAAAAAAGGCGAAGAGAAAAAGTACCAGCATGTGAGATGGATGGGTATGTTTACATGGTTGCCAAGCTCCCTCTGCTGATGTGATTGCTGCATTTCCTTCTCTGCCCAGACAGGCATTCCTGGTCAGTAATATAATGGCATGTCTTTTGTCTTTTGTTTTTCCCCCCCTTCCTAAGCAATGAGTGAGTTTTACAAGTTCGGGTGTTTGGTGTAGGAAGTGATTAAGAAAATATCTTCATTGCATATTTATCACAAAACATGAAAGTTTATATAACTTTTTGTCCCCCTGGGTAAACTGGGATACTTCGAAGGATGCAAAATGATGACAGATATGGGTGACAGATATAACTGATGCAATTGGTACATTTTTTCCCTCAGGAGAAGGAAGGAAGGGAGGGAGGGAGGGAGGGAGGCAGGAAGGTAGGAAGGGAGGGAGGGAGGGAGGAAGGAGGAGGAGGGAGGAAGGAAGGGAGGGAGGGCGGAAGGAGGGGAAGGGAAAGGGGAAGGGAGGGAGGGAGGGAGGGGGGAGGGAGGCAGGCAGAGGGGGAGGTTGAACCAGCTTACGTTGCCGCTTACCTGCTCTCAACCTTGAATTGTTTGCTGCGGCATCAAGACCCGCACGGAAGCCCTGAGGGCCTCCTTAGTCCTGTGCCTGCAGCGACCACGCGCTCCCGGGAGGGGGCGCCGCACGCACTGTCGGCTCAGCCTGGCGGGCTCTCCCCGCGTCTTCCCGCTTGCGGAATGGACGCACACACGCACACTTCCGGGGAAAAGCCCTGCACATCCCAGTAGTCGGAGTTTCCCAGTAGTCGGAGTTTCCCAGTAGTCGGAGTTTCCCAGTAGTCGGAGTTTCCTAGTAGTCAAAGCTCCACGCCCTCTTTTCATCTCCTGAGAACATTCTCCTTACACAGGTTTTACATGTTCACAGCGGAAAACTGAGGAAGTGAAGATGAGTATGAGGGGCTCAGCGATCCCTCCTGCTTCATGGGACACGGACCCGGGAGAGAAAACATTCTGGTGGGGTTTTCTCAGGCTCCGATTAGACCGCCCCC